>NW_027278445.1:0-206073 GCF_030028105.1 Mobula birostris
ATTTCTCAGAGATTAGAGTGCTTTGACATTAAAAGTATTATAGATTTGAATTTTACACCAAAGTACTTAGTGCAAACCTAATGGAAACACCCTAGTTCAACTTCCCACATGATTATGAGTAGTTTGAAAGTAGTTTCATGCCTCTGCTCATCAAGACAAAAAAGTTCTTTTCTCAGTGCTTCCAATGCTTTGACAATACAAATAGTATACATTTCATTTAACACCAAAGAACTTACTGCAAAACTAATGGAAACACCTTAGGTTAACTTCCCACATGATTCTGAGATGACTGAAAGTTGTTTCATGCCCTTAGACATTAAGACAAAAAAGTTGTTATCTCAGTGCATACAATGCTTTGACGTAACAGTAGTATACACTTAAACTGTACTGAAAAGTCCTGACTGCAAACCTAATGGAAACACCTTTGGTTAACTTCCTCATGATTATGAGCAGTTTGAAAGTTTTTTCATGCCTCTATACATCAAGACAACAAAGTTGTTATCTTAGTGCATACAATGCTTTGTCAGTACAAATAGTATACACTTCAATTTTACACCAAAGTACTTAGTGCAAACCTAATGGAAACACCTTAGGTTAACTTCCACATGATTCTGAGATGACTGAAAGTTGTTTCATGCCTCTAGACATCAAGACAAAAAAGTTGTTATCTCAGTGCATACAATGCTTTGACAATACAAAGAGTATACATTTCAATTTTACACCAAAGTACTTACTGCAAACCTAATGGAAACACCTAAGGGTTAACTTCCCACATGATTCTGAATGTCTGCAAGTTGTTTCATGCCTCTGTACATAAAGACAAAAAAGTTGATTTTCTCAGAGAATAGAGTGCTTTGACATTAAAAGTATTATACATTTGAATTTTACACCAAAGTACTTAGTGCAAACCTAATGGAAACACCTTAGGTTAACTTCCCACATGATTCTGAGATGACTGAAAGTTGTTTCATGCCTCTAGACATCAGGACAAAAAAGTTATTATCTCAGTGCATACAATGCTTTGACAATACAAAGAGTATACATTTCATTTTACACCAAAGTACTTCCTGCAAACCGAATGGAAACACCTTAGGTTAACGTCCCACATGATTCTGAGATGACTGAAAGTTGTTTCATGCCTCTATACATCACGACAACAAAGTTGTTATCTCAGTGCATACAATGCTTTGTCAGTACAAATAGTATACACTTCAATTTTACACCAAAGTACTTAGGGCAAACCTAATGGAAACACCTTAGGTTAACTTCCCAGATAATTCTGAGATGACTGAAAGTTGTTTCATGCCTCTAGACATCAAGACAAAAAAGTTGTTATCTCACTGCATACAATGCTTTGACTATACAAAGAGTAAACATTTCAATTTTACACCAAAGTACTTACTGCAAACCTAATGGAAACACCTAAGGTTAACTTCCCACATGATTCTGAAATGTCTGCAAGTTGTTTCATGCCTCTGTACATAAAGACAAAAAAGTTGATTTCTCAGAGAATAGAGTGCTTTGACATTAAAAGTATTATACATTTGAATTTTACACCAAAGTACTTAGTGCAAACCTAATGGAAACACCTTAGGTTAACTTCCCACATGATTCGGAGATGACTGAAAGTTGTTTCATGCCTCTAGACATCAAAACAAAAAAGTTATTATCTCAGTGCATACAATGCTTTGACAATACAAAGAGTATGCATTTGAATTTTACACCAAAGTACTTAGTTGAAACCTAATGGAAACACCTTAGGTTAACTTCCCACATGATTCTGAGATGACTGAAAGTTGTTTCATGCCTTTAGACATTAAGACAAAAAAGTTGTTATCTCAGTGCATACAATGCTTTGTCAGTACAAATAGTATACATTTCAATTTTACACCAAATACTTAGTGCAAACCTAATGGAAACACCTCAGGTTAACTTCCCACATGATTCTGAGATGACTGAAAGTTGTTTCATGCCTCCAGACATCAAGACAAAAAAGTTGTTATCTCAGTGCATACAACGCTTTGAAAATACAAAGAGTATACATTTCAATATACACCAAAGTACTTACTGCAAACCTAATGGAAACACCTTAGGTTAACTTCCCTCATGATTCTGAAATGTCTGCAAGTTGTTTCATCCCTCTCTACATAAAGACAAAAAGTAGATTTCTCAGAGAATAGAGTGCTTTGACATTAAAAGTATTATACATTTGAATTTTACACCAAAGTACTCAGTGCAAACCTAAACGTAACAACTTAGTTCAACTTCCCACATGATTATGAGTAGTTTGAAAGTAGTTTCATGCCTCTGCTCGTCAAAACAAAAAAGTTCTTTTCTCAGTGCTTCCAAAGCTTTGACAATACAAATAGTATACATTTCAATTTTACACCAAAGTACTTAGTGCAAACCTAAAGGAAACACCTTAGGTTAACTTACCACATGATTCTGAGATGACTGAAAGTTGTTTCATGCCTCTAGACATTAAGACAAAAAAGTTGTTATCTCAGTGCATACAATGCTTTGATGTAACAGTAGTATACACTTCAATTGTCCTGAAAAGTCCTGACTGCAAACCTAATGCAAATACCTTTGGTTACCTTCCAACATGATTATGAGCAGTTTGAAAGGAGTTTCATGCCTCTATAATCAAGACAACAAAGTTGTTATCTCAGTGCATACAATGCTTTGACAATACAAAGAGTATACATTTCAATTTTACACCAAAGTACTTACTGCAAACCTAATGGAAACACCTTAGGTTAACTTCCCACATGATTCTGAGATGACTGAAAGTTGTTTCATGCCTCTAGACATCAAGACAAAAAAGTTGTTATCTCAGTGCATACAATGCTTTGACAATACAAAGAGTATACATTTCAATTTTACACCAAAGTACTTACTGCAAACCTAATGGAAACACCTTAGGTTAACTTCCCACATGATTCTGAGATGACTGAAAGTTGTTTCATGCCTCTATACATCAAGACAACAAAGTTGTTATCTCAGTGCATACAATGCTTTGACAATACAAAGAGTATGCATTTCAATTTTAAACCAAAGTACTTACTGCAAACCTAATGGAAACACCTTTGGTTAACTTCCCACATGATTATTAGCAGTTTGAAAGTTGTTTCATGCCTATATACATCAAGACAAAAAAGTTCTTTTCTCAGTGCTTCCAAAGCTTTGCAATACAAATAGTATACATTTCAATTTTACACCAAAGTACTTAGTGCAAACCTAATGGAAACACCCTAGTTCAACTTCCCACATGATTATGAGTAGTTTGAAAGTAGTTTCATGCCGCTGCTCATCAAGACAAAAAAGTTCTTTTCTCAGTGCTTCCAATGCTTTGACAATACAAATAGTATACATTTCAATTTTACACCAAAGAACTTACTGCAAAACTAATGGAAACACCTTAGGTTAACTTCCCACATGATTCTGAGATGACTGAAAGTTGTTTCATGCCTTTAGACATTAAGACAAAAAAGTTGTTATCTCAGTGCATACAATGCTTTGACGTAACAGTAGTATACACTTAAATTGTACTGAAAAGTCCTGACTGCAAACCTAATGGAAACACCTTTGGTTAACTTCCCTCATGATTATGAGCAGTTTGAAAGTTTTTTAATGCCTCTATACATCAAGACAACAAAGTTGTTATCTCAGTGCATACAATGCTTTGTCAGTACAAATAGTGTACACTTCAATTTTACACCAAAGTACTTAGTGCAAACCTAATGGAAACACCTTAGGTTAACTTCCCACATGATTCTGAGATGACTGAAAGTTGTTTCATGCCTCTAGACATCAAGACAAAAAAGTTGTTATCTCAGTGCATACAATGCTTTGACAATACAAAGAGTATACATTTCAATTTTACACCAAAGTCCTTACTGCAAACCTAATGGAAACACCTAAGGTTAACTTCCCACATGATTCTGAAATGTCTGCAAGTTGTTTCATGCCTCTGTACATAAAGACAAAAAAGTTGATTTCTCAGAGAATAGAGTGCTTTGACATTAAAAGTATTATACATTTGAATTTTACAGCAAAGTACTTAGTGCAAACCTAATGGAAACATCTTAGGTTAACTTCCCACATGATTCTGAGATGACTGAAAGTTGTTTCATGCCTCTAGACATCAAGACAAAAAAGTTGTTATCTCAGTGCATACAACGCTTTGAAAATACAAAGAGTATACATTTCAATTTTACACCAAAGTGCTTACTGCAAACCTAATGGAAACACCTTAGGTTAACTTCCCTCATGATTCTGGAATGTCTGCAAGTTGTTTCATGCCTCTGTACATAAAGACAAATAAGTTGATTTCTCAGAGAATAGAGTGCTTTGACATTAAAAGTATTATACATTTGAATTTTACACCAAAGTACTCAGTGCAAACCTAAACGAAACACCTTAGTTCAACTTCCCACATGATTATGAGTAGTTTGAAAGTAGTTTCATGCCTCTGCTCGTCAAGACAAAAAATTTCTTTTCTCAGTGCTTCCAAAGCTTTGACAATACAAATAGTATGCATTTCAATTTTACACCAAAGTACTTAGTGCAAACCTAAAGGAAACACCTTAGGTTAACTTCCCACATGATTCTGAGATGACTGAAAGTTGTTTCATGCCTCTAGACATTAAGACAAAAAAGTTGTTATTTCAGTGCATACAATGTTTTGATGTAACAGTAGTATACACTTCAAATGTCCTGAAAAGTCCTTGCTGCAAACCTAATGCAAATACCTCAGGTTACCTTCCAACATGATTATGAGCAGGTTGAAAGGTGTTTCATGCCTCTATATATCAAGACAACAAAGTTGTTATCTCAGTGCATACAATGCTTTGACAATACAAATAGTATACACTTCAATTTTACACCAAAGTACTTAGTGCAAACCTAATGGAAACACCTTAGGTTAACTTCCCACATGATTCTGAAATGTCTGCAAGTTGTTTCATGCCTCTGTGCATTAAGACAAAAAAGTTGATTTCTCTGAGAATAGAGTGCTTTGACATTAAAAGTATTATAGATTTGAATTTTACACCAAAGTACTTAGTGCAAACCTAATGGAAACACCCTAGTTCAACTTCCCACATGATTATGAGTAGTTTGAAAGCAGTTTCATGCCTCTGCTCATCAAGACAAAAAAGTTCTTTTCTCAGTGCTTCCAATGCTTTGACAATACAAATAGTATTCATTTCAATTTTACACCAAAGAACTTACTGCAAAACTAATGGAAACACCTTAGGTTAACTTCCCACATGATTCTGAGGTGACTGAAAGTTGTTTCATGCCTTTAGACATTGAGACAAAAAAGTTGTTATCTCAGTGCATACAATGCTTTGACAATACAAAGAGTATACATTTCAATTTTAACACCAAAGTACTTACTGCAAACCTAATGGAAACACCTTAGGTTATCTTCCCACATGATTCTGAGATGACTGAAAGTTGTTTCATGCGTCTATACATCAAGACAACAAAGTTGTTATCTCAGTGCATACAATGCTTTGACAATACAGAGTATGCATTTCAATTTTAAACCAAAGTACTTACTGCAAACCTAATGGAAACACCTTTGGTTATCTTCCCACATGATTCTGAGATGACTGAAAGTTGTTTCATGCCTCTAGACATCAGGACAAAAAAGTTGTTCTCTCAGTGCATACAATGCTTTGACAATACAAAGAGTATACATTTCAATTTTACACCAAAGTACTTACTGCAAACCTAATGGAAACACCTTAGGTTAACTTCCCACATGATTCTGAAATGTCTGCAAGTTGTTTCATGCCTCTGTACATAAAGACAAAAAAGTTGATTTCTCAGAGATTAGAGTGCTTTGACATTAAAAGTATTATAGATTTGAATTTTACACCAAAGTACTTAGTGCAAACCTAATGGAAACACCCTAGTTCAACTTCCCACATGATTATGAGTAGTTTGAAAGTAGTTTCATGCCTCTGCTCGTCAAGACAAAAAAGTTCTTTTCTCAGTGCTTCCAAAGCTTTGATAATACAAATAGTATGCATTTCAATTTTACACCAAAGTACTTAGTGCAAACCTAAAGGAAACACCTTAGGTTAACTTCCCACATGATTCTGAGATGACTGAAAGTTGTTTCATGCCTCTAGACATTAAGACAAAAAAGTTGTTATTTCAGTGCATACAATGTTTTGATGTAACAGTAGTATACACTTCAAATGTCCTGAAAAGTCCTGGCTGCAAACCTAATGCAAACACCTCAGGTTACCTTCCAACATGATTATGAGCAGGTTGAAAGGTGTTTCATGCCTCTATACATCAAGACAACAAAGTTGTTATCTCAGTGCATACAATGCTTTGACAATACAAATAGTATACACTTCAATTTTACACCAAAGTACTTAGTGCAAACCTAATGGAAACACCTTAGGTTAACTTCCCACATGATTCTGAAATGTCTGCAAGTTGTTTCATGCCTCTGTGCATTAAGACAAAAAAGTTGATTTCTCTGAGAATAGAGTGCTTTGACATTAAAAGTATTATAGATTTGAATTTTACACCAAAGTACTTAGTGCAAACCTAATGGAAACACCCTAGTTCAACTTCCCACATGATTATGAGTAGTTTGAAAGCAGTTTCATGCCGCTGCTCATCAAGACAAAAAAGTTCTTTTCTCAGTGCTTCCAATGCTTTGACAATACAAATAGTATTCATTTCAATTTTACAGCAAAGAACTTACTGCAAAACTAATGGAAACACCTTAGGTTAACTTCCCACATGATTCTGAGGTGACTGAAAGTTGTTTCATGCCTTTAGACATTGAGACAAAAAAGTTGTTATCTCAGTGCATACAATGCTTTGACAATACAAAGAGTATACATTTCAATGTTAACACCAAAGTACTTACTGCAAACCTAATGGAAACACCTTAGGTTATCTTCCCACATGATTCTGAGATGACTGAAAGTTGTTTCATGCGTCTATACATCAAGACAACAAAGTTGTTATCTCAGTGCATACAATGCTTTGACAATACAAAGAGTATGCATTTCAATTTTAAACCAAAGTACTTACTGCAAACCTAATGGAAACACCTTTGGTTATCTTCCCACATGATTCTGAGATGACTGAAAGTTGTTTCATGCCTCTAGACATCAGGACAAAAAAGTTGTTCTCTCAGTGCATACAATGCTTTGACAATACAAAGAGTATACATTTCAATTTTACACCAAAGTACTTACTGCAAACCTAATGGAAACACCTTAGGTTAACTTCCCACATGATTCTGAAATGTCTGCAAGTTGTTTCATGCCTCTGTACATAAAGACAAAAAAGTTGATTTCTCAGAGATTAGAGTGCTTTGACATTAAAAGTATTATAGATTTGAATTTTACACCAAAGTACTTAGTGCAAACCTAATGGAAACACCCTAGTTCAACTTCCCACATGATTATGAGTAGTTTGAAAGTAGTTTCATGCCTCTGCTCATCAAGACAAAAAAGTTCTTTTCTCAGTGCTTCCAATGCTTTGACAATACAAATAGTATACATTTCAATTTTACACCAAAGAACTTACTGCAAAACTAATGGAAACACCTTAGGTTAACTTCCCACATGATTCTGAGATGACTGAAAGTTGTTTCATGCCCTTAGACATTAAGACAAAAAAGTTGTTATCTCAGTGCATACAATGCTTTGACGTAACAGTAGTATACACTTAAACTGTACTGAAAAGTCCTGACTGCAAACCTAATGGAAACACCTTTGGTTAACTTCCCTCATGATTATGAGCAGTTTGAAAGTTTTTTCATGCCTCTATACATCAAGACAACAAAGTTGTTATCTTAGTGCATACAATGCTTTGTCAGTACAAATAGTATACACTTCAATTTTACACCAAAGTACTTAGTGCAAACCTAATGGAAACACCTTAGGTTAACTTCCCACATGATTCTGAGATGACTGAAAGTTGTTTCATGCCTCTAGACATCAAGACAAAAAAGTTGTTATCTCAGTGCATACAATGCTTTGACAATACAAAGAGTATACATTTCAATTTTACACCAAAGTACTTACTGCAAACCTAATGGAAACACCTAAGGTTAACTTCCCACATGATTCTGAAATGTCTGCAAGTTGTTTCATGCCTCTGTACATAAAGACAAAAAAGTTGATTTCTCAGAGAATAGAGTGCTTTGACATTAAAAGTATTATACATTTGAATTTTACACCAAAGTACTTAGTGCAAACCTAATGGAAACACCTTAGGTTAACTTCCCACATGATTCTGAGATGACTGAAAGTTGTTTCATGCCTCTAGACATCAGGACAAAAAAGTTATTATCTCAGTGCATACAATGCTTTGACAATACAAAGAGTATACATTTCAATTTTACACCAAAGTACTTCCTGCAAACCGAATGGAAACACCTTAGGTTAACGTCCCACATGATTCTGAGATGACTGAAAGTTGTTTCATGCCTCTATACATCACGACAACAAAGTTGTTATCTCAGTGCATACAATGCTTTGTCAGTACAAATAGTATACACTTCAATTTTACACCAAAGTACTTAGGGCAAACCTAATGGAAACACCTTAGGTTAACTTCCCAGATAATTCTGAGATGACTGAAAGTTGTTTCATGCCTCTAGACATCAAGACAAAAAAGTTGTTATCTCACTGCATACAATGCTTTGACTATACAAAGAGTATACATTTCAATTTTACACCAAAGTACTTACTGCAAACCTAATGGAAACACCTAAGGTTAACTTCCCACATGATTCTGAAATGTCTGCAAGTTGTTTCATGCCTCTGTACATAAAGACAAAAAAGTTGATTTCTCAGAGAATAGAGTGCTTTGACATTAAAAGTATTATACATTTGAATTTTACACCAAAGTACTTAGTGCAAACCTAATGGAAACACCTTAGGTTAACTTCCCACATGATTCGGAGATGACTGAAAGTTGTTTCATGCCTCTAGACATCAAAACAAAAAAGTTATTATCTCAGTGCATACAATGCTTTGACAATACAAAGAGTATGCATTTGAATTTTACACCAAAGTACTTAGTTGAAACCTAATGGAAACACCTTAGGTTAACTTCCCACATGATTCTGAGATGACTGAAAGTTGTTTCATGCCTTTAGACATTAAGACAAAAAAGTTGTTATCTCAGTGCATACAATGCTTTGTCAGTACAAATAGTATACATTTCAATTTTACACCAAAGTACTTAGTGCAAACCTAATGGAAACACCTCAGGTTAACTTCCCACATGATTCTGAGATGACTGAAAGTTGTTTCATGCCTCCAGACATCAAGACAAAAAAGTTGTTATCTCAGTGCATACAACGCTTTGAAAATACAAAGAGTATACATTTCAATATTACACCAAAGTACTTACTGCAAACCTAATGGAAACACCTTAGGTTAACTTCCCTCATGATTCTGAAATGTCTGCAAGTTGTTTCATCCCTCTCTACATAAAGACAAAAAAGTAGATTTCTCAGAGAATAGAGTGCTTTGACATTAAAAGTATTATACATTTGAATTTTACACCAAAGTACTCAGTGCAAACCTAAACGTAACAACTTAGTTCAACTTCCCACATGATTATGAGTAGTTTGAAAGTAGTTTCATGCCTCTGCTCGTCAAAACAAAAAAGTTCTTTTCTCAGTGCTTCCAAAGCTTTGACAATACAAATAGTATACATTTCAATTTTACACCAAAGTACTTAGTGCAAACCTAAAGGAAACACCTTAGGTTAACTTACCACATGATTCTGAGATGACTGAAAGTTGTTTCATGCCTCTAGACATTAAGACAAAAAAGTTGTTATCTCAGTGCATACAATGCTTTGATGTAACAGTAGTATACACTTCAATTGTCCTGAAAAGTCCTGACTGCAAACCTAATGCAAATACCTTTGGTTACCTTCCAACATGATTATGAGCAGTTTGAAAGGAGTTTCATGCCTCTATAATCAAGACAACAAAGTTGTTATCTCAGTGCATACAATGCTTTGACAATACAAAGAGTATACATTTCAATTTTACACCAAAGTACTTACTGCAAACCTAATGGAAACACCTTAGGTTATCTTCCCACATGATTCTGAGATGACTGAAAGTTGTTTCATGCCTCTATACATCAAGACAACAAAGTTGTTATCTCAGTGCATACAATGCTTTGACAATACAAAGAGTATGCATTTCAATTTTAAACCAAAGTACTTACTGCAAACCTAATGGAAACACCTTTGGTTAACTTCCCACATGATTATGAGCAGTTTGAAAGTTGTTTCATGCCTATATACATCAAGACAAAAAAGTTCTTTTCTCAGTGCTTCCAAAGCTTTGCAATACAAATAGAATACATTTCAATTTTACACCAAAGTACTTAGTGCAAACCTAATGGAAACACCTTAGGTTAACTTCCCACATGATTCTGAGATGACTGAAAGTTGTTTCATGCCTCTAGACATCAAGACAAAAAAGTTGATTTCTCAGAGATTAGGGTGCTTTGACATTAAATGTATTATAGATTTGAATTTTACACCAAAGTACTTAGTGCAAACCTAATGGAAACACCCTAGTTCAACTTCCCACATGATTATGAGTAGTTTGAAAGTAGTTTCATGCCGCTGCTCATCAAGACAAAAAAGTTCTTTTCTCAGTGCTTCCAATGCTTTGACAATACAAATAGTATACATTTCAATTTTACACCAAAGAACTTACTGCAAAACTAATGGAAACACCTTAGGTTAACTTCCCACATGATTCTGAGATGACTGAAAGTTGTTTCATGCCTTTAGACATTAAGACAAAAAAGTTGTTATTTCAGTGCATACAATGCTTTGACGTAACAGTAGTATACACTTAAATTGTACTGAAAAGTCCTGAATGCAAACCTAATGGAAACACCTTTGGTTAACTTCGCTCATGATTATGAGCAGTTTGAAAGTTTTTTCATGCCTCTATACATCAAGACAACAAAGTTGTTATCTCAGTGCATACAATGCTTTGTCAGTACAAATAGTGTACACTTCAATTTTACACCAAAGTACTTAGTGCAAACCTAATGGAAACACCTTAGGTTAACTTCCCACATGATTCTGAGATGAGTGAAAGTTGTTTCATGCCTCTAGACATCAAGACAAAAAAGTTGTTATCTCAGTGCATACAATGCTTTGACAATACAAAGAGTATACATTTCAATTTTACACCAAAGTCCTTACTGCAAACCTAATGGAAACACCTAAGGTTAACTTCCCACATGATTCTGAAATGTCTGCAAGTTGTTTCATGCCTCTGTACATAAAGACAAAAAAGTTGATTTCTCAGAGAATAGAGTGCTTTGACATTAAAAGTATTATGCATTTGAATTTTACACCAAAGTACTTAGTGCAAACCTAATGGAAACACCTTAGGTTAACTTCCCACATGATTCTGAGATGACTGAAAGTTGTTTCATGCCTCTAGACATCAAGACAAAAAAGTTGTTATCTCAGTGCATACAACGCTTTGAAAATACAAAGAGTATACATTTCAATTTTACACCAAAGTGCTTACTGCAAACCTAATGGAAACACCTTAGGTTAACTTCCCTAATGATTCTGGAATGTCTGCAAGTTGTTTCATGCCTCTGTACATAAAGACAAAAAAGTTGATTTCTCAGAGAATAGAGTGCTTTGACATTAAAAGTATTATACATTTGAATTTTACACCAAAGTACTCAGTGCAAACCTAAACGAAACACCTTAGTTCAACTTCCCACATGATTATGAGTAGTTTGAAAGTAGTTTCATGCCTCTGCTCGTCAAGACAAAAAAGTTCTTTTCTCAGTGCTTCCAAAGCTTTGACAATAGAAATAGTATGCATTTCAATTTTACACCAAAGTACTTAGTGCAAACCTAAAGGAAACACCTTAGGTTAACTTCCCACATGATTCTGAGATGACTGAAAGTTGTTTCATGCCTCTAGACATTAAGACAAAAAGGTTGTTATTTCAGTGCATACAATGTTTTGATGTAACAGTAGTATACACTTCAAATGTCCTGTAAAGTCCTGACTGTAAACCTAATGCAAACACCTCAGGTTACCTTCCAACATGATTATGAGCAGGTTGAAAGGTGTTTCATGCCTCTATACATCAAGACAACAAAGTTGTTATCTCAGTGCATACAATGCTTTGACAATACAAATAGTATACACTTCAATTTTACACCAAAGTACTTAGTGCAAACCTAATGTAAACACCTTAGGTTAACTTCCCACATGATTCTGAAATGTCTGCAAGTTGTTTCATGCCTCTGTACATAAAGACAAAAAAGTTGATTTCTCAGAGAATAGAGTGCTTTGACATTAAAAGTATTATACATTTGAATTTTACACCAAAGTACTTAGTGCAAAACTAATGGAAACACCTTAGGTTAACGTCCCACATGATTCTGAGATGACTGAAAGTTGTTTCATGCCTCTATACATCACGACAACAAAGTTGTTATCTCAGTGCATACCGTGCTGTGACAATACAAAGAGTATGCATTTCAATTTTAAACCAAAGTACTTACTGCAAAGCTAATGCAAACACCTTTGTTTAACTTCGCACATGATTATGAGCAGTTTGAAAGTTGTTTCATGCCTATATACATCAAGACAAAAAAGTTCTCTTCTCAGTGCTTACAAAGCTTTGCAAAACAAATAGTATACATTTCAATTTTACACCAAAGTACTTAGTGCAAAACTAATGGAAACACCTTAGGTTAACTTCCCACATGATTCTGAGATGACTGAAAGTTGTTTCATGCCTCTAGACATCAAGACAAAAAAGTTGTTATCTCAGTGCATACAATGGTTTGACAATACAAAGAGTATACATTTCAATTTTACACCAAAGTACTTACTGCAAACCTAATGGAAACACCTTAGGTTAACTTCCCACATGATTCTGAAATGTCTGCAAGTTGTTTCATGCCTCTGTGCATTAAGAGAAAAAAGTTGATTTCTCTGAGAATAGAGTGCTTTGACATTAAAAGTATTATAGATTTGAATTTTACACCAAAGTACTTAGTGCAAACCTAATGGAAACACCCTAGTTCAACTTCCCACATGATTATGAGTAGTTTGAAAGCAGTTTCATGCCTCTGCTCATCAAGACAAAAAAGTTCTTTTCTCAGTGCTTCCAATGCTTTGACAATACAAATAGTATTCATTTCAATTTTACACCAAAGAACTGACTGCAAAACTAATGGAAACACCTTAGGTTAACTTCCAACATGATTCTGAGGTGACTGAAAGTTGTTTCATGCCTTTAGACATTGAGACAGAAAAGTTGTTATCTCAGTGCATACAATGCTTTGACAATACAAAGAGTATACATTTCAATTTTAACACCAAAGTACTTACTGCAAACCTAATGGAAACACCTTAGGTTATCTTCCCACATGATTCTGAGATGACTGAAAGTTGTTTCATGCGTCTATACATCAAGACAACAAAGTTGTTATCTCAGTGCATACAATGCTTTGACAATACAAAGAGTATGCATTTCAATTTTAAACCAAAGTACTTACTGCAAAACTAATGGAAACACCTTAGGTTAACTTCCCACATGATTCTGAGATGACTGAAAGTTGTTTCATGCCTTTAGACATCAAGACAAAAAAGTTGTTATCTCAGTGCATACAATGCTTTGACAATACAAAGAGTATACATTTCAATTTTACACCAAAGTACTTACTGCAAACCTAATGGAAACACCTAAGGTTAACTTCCCACATGATTCTGAAATGTCTGCAAGTTGTTTCATGCCTCTGTACATAAAGACAAAAAAGTTGATTTCTCAGAGAATAGAGTGCTTTGACATTAAAAGTATTATACATTTGAATTTTACACCAAAGTACTTAGTGCAAACCTAATGGAAACACCTTAGGTTGACTTCCCACATGATTCTGAGATGACTGAAAGTTG
Source organism: Mobula birostris (assembly GCF_030028105.1). NCBI lineage: Eukaryota > Metazoa > Chordata > Chondrichthyes > Myliobatiformes > Myliobatidae > Mobula > Mobula birostris. The sequence goes on from NW_027278445.1 coordinate 13,976, forward strand.
TTTCATGCCTCTAGACATCAGGACAAAAAAGTTGTTATCTCTGTGCATACAATACTTTGACAATACAAAGAGTATACATTTCAATTTTAAACCAAAGTACTTACTGCAAACCGAATGGAAACACCTTAGGTTAACGTCCCACATGATTCTGAGATGACTGAAAGTTGATTCATGCCTCTATACATCACGACAACAAAGTTGTTATCTCAGTGCATACAGTGCTTTGACAATACAAAGAGTATGCATTTCAATTTTAAACCAAAGTACTTACTGCAAACCTAATGCAAACACCTTTGGTTAACTTCCCACATGATTATGAGCAGTTTGAAAGTTGTTTCATGCCTCTAGACATCAAGACAAAAAAGTTGTTATCTCAGTGCATACAATGCTTTGACAATACAAAGAGTATACATTTCAATTTGACACCAAAGTACTTACTGCAAACCTAATGGAAACACCTTAGGTTAACTTCCTACCTGATTCTGAAATGTCTGCAAGTTGTTTCATGCCTCTGTACATAAAGACAAAAAAGTTGATTTCTCAGAGATTAGAGTGCTTTGACATTAAAAGTATTATACATTTGAATTTTACACCAAAGTACTTAGTGCAAACCTAATGGAAACACCCTAGTTCAACTTCCCACATGATTATCAGTAGTTTGAAAGTAGTTTCATTCCTCTGCTCTTCAAGGCAAAAAAGTTCTTTTCTCAGTGCTTCCAATGCTTTGACAATATAAATAGTATACATTTCAATTTTACACCAAAGAACTTACTGCAAACCAAATGGAAACACCTTAGGTTAACTTCCCACATGATTCTGAGATGACTGAAAGTTGTTTCATCCCTTTAGACATTAAGACAAAAAAGTTGTTATCTCAGTGCATACAATGCTTTGTCAGTACAAATAGTATACACTTCAATTTTACACCAAAGTACTTAGGGCAAACCTAATGGAAACACCTTAGGTTAACTTCCCACATAATTCTGAGATGACTGAAAGTTGTTTCATGCCTCTAGACATCAAGACAAAAAAGTTGTTATCTCAGTGCATACAATGCTTTGACTATACAAAGAGTATACATTTCAATTTTACACCAAAGTACTTACTGAAAACCTAATGGAAACACCTAAGGTTAACTTCCCACATGATTCTGAAATGTCTGCAAGTTGTTTCATGCCTCTGTACATAAAGACAAAAAAGTTGATTTCTCAGAGAATCGAGTGCTTTGACATTAAAAGTATTATACATTTGAATTTTACACCAAAGTACTTAGTGCAAACCTAATGGAAACACCTTAGGTTAACTTCCCACATGATTCTGAGATGACTGAAAGTTGTTTCATGCCTCTAGACATCAAAACAAAAAAGTTATTATCTCAGTGCATACAATGCTTTGACAATACAAAGAGTATGCATTTGAATTTTACACCAAAGTACTTAGTGCAAACCTAATGGAAACACCTTAGGTTAACTTCCCACATGATTCTGAGATGACTGAAAGTTGTTTCATGCCTTTAGACATTAAGACAAAAAAGTTGTTATCTCAGTGCATACAATGCTTTGATGTAACAGTAGTATACACTTAAATTGTACTGAAAAGTCCTGACTGCAAACCTAATGGAAACACCTTAGGTTAACTTCCCACATGATTCTGAAATGTCTGCAAGTTGTTTCATGCCTCTGTACATAAAGACAAAAAAGTTGATTTCTCAGAGATTAGAGTGCTTTGACATTAAAAGTATTATAGATTTGAATTTTACACCAAAGTACTTAGTGCAAACCTAATGGAAACACCCTAGTTCAACTTCCCACATGATTATGAGTAGTTTGAAAGTAGTTTCATGCCTCTGCTCATCAAGACAAAAAAGTTCTTTTCTCAGTGCTTCCAATGCTTTGACAATACAAATAGTATACATTTCAATTTTACACCAAAGAACTTACTGCAAAACTAATGGAAACACCTTAGGTTAACTTCCCACATGATTCTGAGATGACTGAAAGTTGTTTCATGCCCTTAGACATTAAGACAAAAAAGTTGTTATCTCAGTGCATACAATGCTTTGACGTAACAGTAGTATACACTTAAATTGTACTGAAAAGTCCTGACTGCAAACCTAATGGAAACACCTTTGGTTAACTTCCCTCATGATTATGAGCAGTTTGAATGTTTTTTCATGCCTCTATACATCAAGACAACAAAGTTGTTATCTTAGTGCATACAATGCTTTGTCAGTACAAATAGTATACACTTCAATTTTACACCAAAGTACTTAGTGCAAACCTAATGGAAACACCTTAGGTTAACTTCCCACATGATTCTGAGATGACTGAAAGTTGTTTCATGCCTCTAGACATCAAGACAAAAAAGTTGTTATCTCAGTGCATACAATGCTTTGACAATACAAAGAGTATACATTTCAATTTTACACCAAAGTACTTACTGCAAACCTAATGGAAACACCTAAGGTTAACTTCCCACATGATTCTGAAATGTCTGCAAGTTGTTTCATGCCTCTGTACATAAGGACAAAAAAGTTGATTTCTCAGAGAATAGAGTGCTTTGACATTAAAAGTATTATACATTTGAATTTTACACCAAAGTACTTAGTGCAAACCTAATGGAAACACCTTAGGTTAACTTCCCACATGATTCTGAGATGACTGAAAGTTGTTTCATGCCTCTAGACATCAGGACAAAAAAGTTGTTATCTCAGTGCATACAATGCTTTGACAATACAAAGAGTATACATTTCAATTTTACACCAAAGTACTTCCTGCAAACCGAATGGAAACACCTTAGGTTAACGTCCCACATGATTCTGAGATGACTGAAAGTTGTTTCATGCCTCTATACATCACGACAACAAAGTTGTTATCTCAGTGCATACAATGCTTTGTCAGTACAAATAGTATACACTTCAATTTTACACCAAAGTACTTAGGGCAAACCTAATGGAAACACCTTAGGTTAACTTCCCAGATAATTCTGAGATGACTGAAAGTTGTTTCATGCCTCTAGACATCAAGACAAAAAAGTTGTTATCTCACTGCATACAATGCTTTGACTATACAAAGAGTATACATTTCAATTTTACACCAAAGTACTTACTGCAAACCTAATGGAAACACCTAAGGTTAACTTCCCACATGATTCTGAAATGTCTGCAAGTTGTTTCATGCCTCTGTACATAAAGACAAAAAAGTCGATTTCTCAGAGAATAGAGTGCTTTGACATTAAAAGTATTATACATTTGAATTTTACACCAAAGTACTTAGTGCAAACCTAATGGAAACACCTTAGGTTAACTTCCCACATGATTCTGAGATGACTGAAAGTTGTTTCATGCCTCTAGACATCAAAACAAAAAAGTTATTATCTCAGTGCATACAATGCTTTGACAATACAAAGACTATGCATTTGAATTTTACACCAAAGTACTTAGTTGAAACCTAATGGAAACACCTTAGGTTAACTTCCCACATGATTCTGAGATGACTGAAAGTTGTTTCATGCCTTTAGACATTAAGACAAAAAAGTTGTTATCTCAGTGCATACAATGCTTTGTCAGTACAAATAGTATACATTTCAATTTTACACCAAAGTACTTAGTGCAAACCTAATGGAAACACCTCAGGTTAACTTCCCACATGATTCTGAGATGACTGAAAGTTGTTTCATGCCTCCAGACATCAAGACAAAAAAGTTGTTATCTCAGTGCATACAACGCTTTGAAAATACAAAGAGTATACATTTCAATTTTACACCAAAGTACTTACTGCAAACCTAATGGAAACACCTTAGGTTAACTTCCCTCATGATTCTGAAATGTCTGCAAGTTGTTTCATCCCTCTGTACATAAAGACAAAAAAGTAGATTTCTCAGAGAATAGAGTGCTTTGACATTAAAAGTATTATACATTTGAATTTTACACCAAAGTACTCAGTGCAAACCTAAACGTAACAACTTAGTTCAACTTCCCACATGATTATGAGTAGTTTGAAAGTAGTTTCATGCCTCTGCTCGTCAAGACAAAAAAGTTCTTTTCTCAGTGCTTCCAAAGCTTTGACAATACAAATAGTATACATTTCAATTTTACACCAAAGTACTTAGTGCAAACCTAAAGGAAACACCTTAGGTTAACTTACCACATGATTCTGAGATGACTGAAAGTTGTTTCATGCCTCTAGACATTAAGACAAAAAAGTTGTTATCTCAGTGCATACAATGCTTTGATGTAACAGTAGTATACACTTCAATTGTCCTGAAAAGTCCTGACTGCAAACCTAATGCAAATACCTTTGGTTACCTTCCAACATGATTATGAGCAGTTTGAAAGGAGTTTCATGCCTCTATAATCAAGACAACAAAGTTGTTATCTCAGTGCATACAATGCTTTGACAATACAAAGAGTATACATTTCAATTTTACACCAAAGTACTTACTGCAAACCTAATGGAAACACCTTAGGTTATCTTCCCACATGATTCTGAGATGACTGAAAGTTGTTTCATGCCTCTATACATCAAGACAACAAAGTTGTTATCTCAGTGCATACAATGCTTTGACAATACAAAGAGTATGCATTTCAATTTTAAACCAAAGTACTTACTGCAAACCTAATGGAAACACCTTTGGTTAACTTCCCACATGATTATGAGCAGTTTGAAAGTTGTTTCATGCCTATATACATCAAGACAAAAAAGTTCTTTTCTCAGTGCTTCCAAAGCTTTGCAATACAAATAGAATACATTTCAATTTTACACCAAAGTACTTAGTGCAAACCTAATGGAAACACCTTAGGTTAACTTCCCACATGATTCTGAGATGACTGAAAGTTGTTTCATGCCTCTAGACATCAAGACAAAAAAGTTGATTTCTCAGAGATTAGGGTGCTTTGACATTAAATGTATTATAGATTTGAATTTTACACCAAAGTACTTAGTGCAAACCTAATGGAAACACCCTAGTTCAACTTCCCACATGATTATGAGTAGTTTGAAAGTAGTTTCATGCCGCTGCTCATCAAGACAAAAAAGTTCTTTTCTCAGTGCTTCCAATGCTTTGACAATACAAATAGTATACATTTCAATTTTACACCAAAGAACTTACTGCAAAACTAATGGAAACACCTTAGGTTAACTTCCCACATGATTCTGAGATGACTGAAAGTTGTTTCATGCCTTTAGACATTAAGACAAAAAAGTTGTTATCTCAGTGCATACAATGCTTTGACGTAACAGTACTATACACTTAAATTGTACTGAAAAGTCCTGAATGCAAACCTAATGGAAACACCTTTGGTTAACTTCCCTCATGATTATGAGCAGTTTGAAAGTTTTTTCATGCCTCTATACATCAAGACAACAAAGTTGTTATCTCAGTGCATACAATGCTTTGTCAGTACAAATAGTGTACACTTCAATTTTACACCAAAGTACTTAGTGCAAACCTAATGGAAACACCTTAGGTTAACTTCCCACATGATTCTGAGATGAGTGAAAGTTGTTTCATGCCTCTAGACATCAAGACAAAAAAGTTGTAACTCAGTGCATACAATGCTTTGACAATACAAAGAGTATACATTTCAATTTTACACCAAAGTCCTTACTGCAAACCTAATGGAAACACCTAAGGTTAACTTCCCACATGATTCTGAAATGTCTGCAAGTTGTTTCATGCCTCTGTACATAAAGACAAAAAAGTTGATTTCTCAGAGAATAGAGTGCTTTGACATTAAAAGTATTATGCATTTGAATTTTACTCCAAAGTACTTAGTGCAAACCTAATGGAAACACCTTAGGTTAACTTCCCACATGATTCTGAGATGACTGAAAGTTGTTTCATGCCTCTAGACATCAAGACTAAAAAGTTGTTATCTCAGTGCATACAACGCTTTGAAAATACAAAGAGTATACATTTCAATTTTACACCAAAGTGCTTACTGCAAACCTAATGGAAACACCTTAGGTTTACTTCCCTAATGATTCTGGAATGTCTGCAAGTTGTTTCATGCCTCTGTACATAAAGACAAAAAAGTTGATTTCTCAGAGAATAGAGTGCTTTGACATTAAAAGTATTATACATTTGAATTTTACACCAAAGTACTCAGTGCAAACCTAAACGAAACACCTTAGTTCAACTTCCCACATGATTATGAGTAGTTTGAAAGTTGTTTCATGCCTCTGCTCGTCAAGACAAAAAAGTTCTTTTCTCAGTGCTTCCAAAGCTTTGACAATAGAAATAGTATGCATTTCAATTTTACACCAAAGTACTTAGTGCAAACCTAAAGGAAACACCTTAGGTTAACTTCCCACATGATTCTGAGATGACTGAAAGTTGTTTCATGCCTCTAGACATTAAGACAAAAAAGTTGTTATTTCAGTGCATACAATGTTTTGATGTAACAGTAGTATACACTTCAAATGTCCTGAAAAGTCCTGACTGTAAACCTAATGCAAACACCTCAGGTTACCTTCCAACATGATTATGAGCAGGTTGAAAGGTGTTTCATGCCTCTATACATCAAGACAACAAAGTTGTTATCTCAGTGCATACAATGCTTTGACAATACAAATAGTATACACTTCAATTTTACACCAAAGTACTTAGTGCAAACCTAATGTAAACACCTTAGGTTAACTTCCCACATGATTCTGAAATGTCTGCAAGTTGTTTCATGCCTCTGTACATAAAGACAAAAAAGTTGATTTCTCAGAGAATAGAGTGCTTTGACATTAAAAGTATTATACATTTGAATTTTACACCAAAGTACTTAGTGCAAAACTAATGGAAACACCTTAGGTTAACGTCCCACATGATTCTCAGATGACTGAAAGTTGTTTCATGCCTCTATACATCACGACAACAAAGTTGTTATCTCAGTGCATACCGTGCTTTGACAATACAAAGAGTATGCATTTCAATTTTAAACCAAAGTACTTACTGCAAAGCTAATGCAAACACCTTTGTTTAACTTCGCACATGATTATGAGCAGTTTGAAAGTTGTTTCATGCCTATATACATCAAGACAAAAAAGTTCTCTTCTCAGTGCTTACAAAGCTTTGCAAAACAAATAGTATACATTTCAATTTTACACCAAAGTACTTAGTGCAAAACTAATGGAAACACCTTAGGTTAACTTCCCACATGATTCTGAGATGACTGAAAGTTGTTTCATGCCTCTAGACATCAAGACAAAAAAGTTGTTATCTCAGTGCATACAATGCTTTGACAATACAAAGAGTATATATTTCAATTTTACACCAAAGTACTTACTGCAAACCTAATGGAAACACCTTAGGTTAACTTCCCACATGATTCTGAAATGTCTGCAAGTTGTTTCATGCCTCTGTGCATTAAGACAAAAAAGTTGATTTCTCTGAGAATAGAGTGCTTTGACATTAAAAGTATTATAGATTTGAATTTTACACCAAAGTACTTAGTGCAAACCTAATGGAAACACCCTAGTTCAACTTCCCACATGATTATGAGTAGTTTGAAAGCAGTTTCATGCCTCTGCTCATCAAGACAAAAAAGTTCTTTTCTCAGTGCTTCCAATGCTTTGACAATACAAATAGTATTCATTTCAATTTTACACCAAAGAACTTACTGCAAAACTAATGGAAACACCTTAGGTTAACTTCCCACATGATTCTGAGGTGACTGAAAGTTGTTTCATGCCTTTAGACATTGAGACAGAAAAGTTGTTATCTCAGTGCATACAATGCTTTGATAATACAAAGAGTATACATTTCAATTTTAACACCAAAGTACTTACTGCAAACCTAATGGAAACACCTTAGGTTATCTTCCCACATGATTCTGAGATGACTGAAAGTTGTTTCATGCGTCTATACATCAAGACAACAAAGTTGTTATCTCAGTGCATACAATGCTTTGACAATACAAAGAGTATACATTTCAATTTTACACCAAAGTACTTACTGCAAACCTAATGGAAACACCTAAGGTTAACTTCCCACATGGTTCTGAAATGTCTGCAAGTTGTTTCATGCCTCTGTACATAAAGACAAAAAAGTTGATTTCTCAGAGAATAGAGTGCTTTGACATTAAAAGTATTATACATTTGAATTTTACACCAAAGTACTTAGTGCAAACCTAATGGAAACACCTTAGGTTGACTTCCCACATGATTCTGAGATGACTGAAAGTTGTTTCATGCCTCTAGACATCAGGACAAAAAAGTTGTTATCTCTGTGCATACAATACTTTGACAATACAAAGAGTATACATTTCAATTTTACACCAAAGTACTTACTGCAAACCGAATGGAAACACCTTAGGTTAACGTCCCACATGATTCTGAGATGACTGAAAGTTGATTCATGCCTCTATACATCACGACAACAAAGTTGTTATCTCAGTGCATACAGTGCTTTGACAATACAAAGAGTATGCATTTCAATTTTAAACCAAAGTACTTACTGCAAACCTAATGCAAACACCTTTGGTTAACTTCCCACATGATTATGAGCAGTTTGAAAGTTGTTTCATGCCTCTAGACATCAAGACAAAAAAGTTGTTATCTCAGTGCATACAATGCTTTGACAATACAAAGAGTATACATTTCAATTTGACACCAAAGTACTTACTGCAAACCTAATGGAAACACCTTAGGTTAACTTCCTACATGATTCTGAAATGTCTGCAAGTTGTTTCATGCCTCTGTACATAAAGACAAAAAAGTTGATTTCTCAGAGATTAGAGTGCTTTGACATTAAAAGTATTATACATTTGAATTTTACACCAAAGTACTTAGTGCAAACCTAATGGAAACACCCTAGTTCAACTTCCCACATGATTATCAGTAGTTTGAAAGTAGTTTCATTCCTCTGCTCATCAAGGCAAAAAAGTTCTTTTCTCAGTGCTTCCAATGCTTTGACAATATAAATAGTATACATTTCAATTTTACACCAAAGAACTTACTGCAAACCAAATGGAAACACCTTAGGTTAACTTCCCACATGATTCTGAGATGACTGAAAGTTGTTTCATGCCTTTAGACATTAAGACAAAAAAGTTGTTATCTCAGTGCATACAATGCTTTGTCAGTACAAATAGTATACACTTCAATTTTACACCAAAGTACTTAGTGCAAACCTAAACGAAACACCTTAGTTCAACTTCCCACATGATTATGAGTAGTTTGAAAGTTGTTTCATGCCTCTGCTCGTCAAGACAAAAAAGTTCTTTTCTCAGTGCTTCCAAAGCTTTGACAATAGAAATAGTATGCATTTCAATTTTACACCAAAGTACTTAGTGCAAACCTAAAGGAAACACCTTAGGTTAACTTCCCACATGATTCTGAGATGACTGAAAGTTGTTTCATGCCTCTAGACATTAAGACAAAAAAGTTGTTATTTCAGTGCATACAATGTTTTGATGTAACAGTAGTATACACTTCAAATGTCCTGAAAAGTCCTGACTGTAAACCTAATGCAAACACCTCAGGTTACCTTCCAACATGATTATGAGCAGGTTGAAAGGTGTTTCATGCCTCTATACATCAAGACAACAAAGTTGTTATCTCAGTGCATACAATGCTTTGACAATACAAATAGTATACACTTCAATTTTACACCAAAGTACTTAGTGCAAACCTAATGTAAACACCTTAGGTTAACTTCCCACATGATTCTGAAATGTCTGCAAGTTGTTTCATGCCTCTGTACATAAAGACAAAAAAGTTGATTTCTCAGAGAATAGAGTGCTTTGACATTAAAAGTATTATACATTTGAATTTTACACCAAAGTACTTAGTGCAAAACTAATGGAAACACCTTAGGTTAACGTCCCACATGATTCTGAGATGACTGAAAGTTGTTTCATGCCTCTATACATCACGACAACAAAGTTGTTATCTCAGTGCATACCGTGCTTTGACAATACAAAGAGTATGCATTTCAATTTTAAACCAAAGTACTTACTGCAAAGCTAATGCAAACACCTTTGTTTAACTTCGCACATGATTATGAGCAGTTTGAAAGTTGTTTCATGCCTATATACATCAAGACAAAAAAGTTCTCTTCTCAGTGCTTACAAAGCTTTGCAAAACAAATAGTATACATTTCAATTTTACACCAAAGTACTTAGTGCAAAACTAATGGAAACACCTTAGGTTAACTTCCCACATGATTCTGAGATGACTGAAAGTTGTTTCATGCCTCTAGACATCAAGACAAAAAAGTTGTTATCTCAGTGCATACAATGCTTTGACAAAACAAAGAGTATACATTTCAATTTTACACCAAAGTACTTACTGCAAACCTAATGGAAACACCTTAGGTTAACTTCCCACATGATTCTGAAATGTCTGCAAGTTGTTTCATGCCTCTGTGCATTAAGACAAAAAAGTTGATTTCTCTGAGAATAGAGTGCTTTGACATTAAAAGTATTATAGATTTGAATTTTACACCAAAGTACTTAGTGCAAACCTAATGGAAACACGCTAGTTCAACTTCCCACATGATTATGAGTAGTTTGAAAGCAGTTTCATGCCTCTGCTCATCAAGACAAAAAAGTTCTTTTCTCAGTGCTTCCAATGCTTTGACAATACAAATAGTATTCATTTCAATTTTACACCAAAGAACTTACTGCAAAACTAATGGAAACACCTTAGGTTAACTTCCCACATGATTCTGAGATGACTGAAAGTTGTTTCATGCCCTTAGACATTAAGACAAAAAAGTTGTTATCTCAGTGCATACAATGCTTTGACGTAACAGTAGTATACACTTAAATTGTACTGAAAAGTCCTGACTGCAAACCTAATGGAAACACCTTTGGTTAACTTCCCTCATGATTATGAGCAGTTTGAATGTTTTTTCATGCCTCTATACATCAAGACAACAAAGTTGTTATCTTAGTGCATACAATGCTTTGTCAGTACAAATAGTATACACTTCAATTTTACACCAAAGTACTTAGTGCAAACCTAATGGAAACACCTTAGGTTAACTTCCCACATGATTCTGAGATGACTGAAAGTTGTTTCATGCCTCTAGACATCAAGACAAAAAAGTTGTTATCTCAGTGCATACAATGCTTTGACAATACAAAGAGTATACATTTCAATTTTACACCAAAGTACTTACTGCAAACCTAATGGAAACACCTAAGGTTAACTTCCCACATGATTCTGAAATGTCTGCAAGTTTTTTCATGCCTCTGTACATAAGGACAAAAAAGTTGATTTCTCAGAGAATAGAGTGCTTTGACATTAAAAGTATTATACATTTGAATTTTACACCAAAGTACTTAGTGCAAACCTAATGGAAACACCTTAGGTTAACTTCCCACATGATTCTGAGATGACTGAAAGTTGTTTCATGCCTCTAGACATCAGGACAAAAAAGTTGTTATCTCAGTGCATACAATGCTTTGACAATACAAAGAGTATACATTTCAATTTTACACCAAAGTACTTCCTGCAAACCGAATGGAAACACCTTAGGTTAACGTCCCACATGATTCTGAGATGACTGAAAGTTGTTTCATGCCTCTATACATCACGACAACAAAGTTGTTATCTCAGTGCATACAATGCTTTGTCAGTACAAATAGTATACACTTCAATTTTACACCAAAGTACTTAGGGCAAACCTAATGGAAACACCTTAGGTTAACTTCCCAGATAATTCTGAGATGACTGAAAGTTGTTTCATGCCTCTAGACATCAAGACAAAAAAGTTGTTATCTCACTGCATACAATGCTTTGACTATACAAAGAGTATACATTTCAATTTTACACCAAAGTACTTACTGCAAACCTAATGGAAACACCTAAGGTTAACTTCCCACATGATTCTGAAATGTCTGCAAGTTGTTTCATGCCTCTGTACATAAAGACAAAAAAGTCGATTTCTCAGAGAATAGAGTGCTTTGACATTAAAAGTATTATACATTTGAATTTTACACCAAAGTACTTAGTGCAAACCTAATGGAAACACCTTAGGTTAACTTCCCACATGATTCTGAGATGACTGAAAGTTGTTTCATGCCTCTAGACATCAAAACAAAAAAGTTATTATCTCAGTGCATACAATGCTTTGACAATACAAAGACTATGCATTTGAATTTTACACCAAAGTACTTAGTTGAAACCTAATGGAAACACCTTAGGTTAACTTCCCACATGATTCTGAGATGACTGAAAGTTGTTTCATGCCTTTAGACATTAAGACAAAAAAGTTGTTATCTCAGTGCATACAATGCTTTGTCAGTACAAATAGTATACATTTCAATTTTACACCAAAGTACTTAGTGCAAACCTAATGGAAACACCTCAGGTTAACTTCCCACATGATTCTGAGATGACTGAAAGTTGTTTCATGCCTCCAGACATCAAGACAAAAAAGTTGTTATCTCAGTGCATACAACGCTTTGAAAATACAAAGAGTATACATTTCAATTTTACACCAAAGTACTTACTGCAAACCTAATGGAAACACCTTAGGTTAACTTCCCTCATGATTCTGAAATGTCTGCAAGTTGTTTCATCCCTCTGTACATAAAGACAAAAAAGTAGATTTCTCAGAGAATAGAGTGCTTTGACATTAAAAGTATTATACATTTGAATTTTACACCAAAGTACTCAGTGCAAACCTAAACGTAACAACTTAGTTCAACTTCCCACATGATTATGAGTAGTTTGAAAGTAGTTTCATGCCTCTGCTCGTCAAGACAAAAAAGTTCTTTTCTCAGTGCTTCCAAAGCTTTGACAATACAAATAGTATACATTTCAATTTTACACCAAAGTACTTAGTGCAAACCTAAAGGAAACACCTTAGGTTAACTTACCACATGATTCTGAGATGACTGAAAGTTGTTTCATGCCTCTAGACATTAAGACAAAAAAGTTGTTATCTCAGTGCATACAATGCTTTGATGTAACAGTAGTATACACTTCAATTGTCCTGAAAAGTCCTGACTGCAAACCTAATGCAAATACCTTTGGTTACCTTCCAACATGATTATGAGCAGTTTGAAAGGAGTTTCATGCCTCTATAATCAAGACAACAAAGTTGTTATCTCAGTGCATACAATGCTTTGACAATACAAAGAGTATACATTTCAATTTTACACCAAAGTACTTACTGCAAACCTAATGGAAACACCTTAGGTTATCTTCCCACATGATTCTGAGATGACTGAAAGTTGTTTCATGCCTCTATACATCAAGACAACAAAGTTGTTATCTCAGTGCATAAAATGCTTTGACAATACAAAGAGTATGCATTTCAATTTTAAACCAAAGTACTTACTGCAAACCTAATGGAAACACCTTTGGTTAACTTCCCACATGATTATGAGCAGTTTGAAAGTTGTTTCATGCCTATATACATCAAGACAAAAAAGTTCTTTTCTCAGTGCTTCCAAAGCTTTGCAATACAAATAGAATACATTTCAATTTTACACCAAAGTACTTAGTGCAAACCTAATGGAAACACCTTAGGTTAACTTCCCACATGATTCTGAGATGACTGAAAGTTGTTTCATGCCTCTAGACATCAAGACAAAAAAGTTGATTTCTCAGAGATTAGGGTGCTTTGACATTAAATGTATTATAGATTTGAATTTTACACCAAAGTACTTAGTGCAAACCTAATGGAAACACCCTAGTTCAACTTCCCACATGATTATGAGTAGTTTGAAAGTAGTTTCATGCCGCTGCTCATCAAGACAAAAAAGTTCTTTTCTCAGTGCTTCCAATGCTTTGACAATACAAATAGTATACATTTCAATTTTACACCAAAGAACTTACTGCAAAACTAATGGAAACACCTTAGGTTAACTTCCCACATGATTCTGAGATGACTGAAAGTTGTTTCATGCCTTTAGACATTAAGACAAAAAAGTTGTTATCTCAGTGCATACAATGCTTTGACGTAACAGTACTATACACTTAAATTGTACTGAAAAGTCCTGAATGCAAACCTAATGGAAACACCTTTGGTTAACTTCCCTCATGATTATGAGCAGTTTGAAAGTTTTTTCATGCCTCTATACATCAAGACAACAAAGTTGTTATCTCAGTGCATACAATGCTTTGTCAGTACAAATAGTGTACACTTCAATTTTACACCAAAGTACTTAGTGCAAACCTAATGGAAACACCTTAGGTTAACTTCCCACATGATTCTGAGATGAGTGAAAGTTGTTTCATGCCTCTAGACATCAAGACAAAAAAGTTGTAACTCAGTGCATACAATGCTTTGACAATACAAAGAGTATACATTTCAATTTTACACCAAAGTCCTTACTGCAAACCTAATGGAAACACCTAAGGTTAACTTCCCACATGATTCTGAAATGTCTGCAAGTTGTTTCATGCCTCTGTACATAAAGACAAAAAAGTTGATTTCTCAGAGAATAGAGTGCTTTGACATTAAAAGTATTATGCATTTGAATTTTACACCAAAGTACTTAGTGCAAACCTAATGGAAACACCTTAGGTTAACTTCCCACATGATTCTGAGATGACTGAAAGTTGTTTCATGCCTCTAGACATCAAGACTAAAAAGTTGTTATCTCAGTGCATACAACGCTTTGAAAATACAAAGAGTATACATTTCAATTTTACACCAAAGTGCTTACTGCAAACCTAATGGAAACACCTTAGGTTTACTTCCCTAATGATTCTGGAATGTCTGCAAGTTGTTTCATGCCTCTGTACATAAAGACAAAAAAGTTGATTTCTCAGAGAATAGAGTGCTTTGACATTAAAAGTATTATACATTTGAATTTTACACCAAAGTACTCAGTGCAAACCTAAACGAAACACCTTAGTTCAACTTCCCACATGATTATGAGTAGTTTGAAAGTTGTTTCATGCCTCTGCTCGTCAAGACAAAAAAGTTCTTTTCTCAGTGCTTCCAAAGCTTTGACAATAGAAATAGTATGCATTTCAATTTTACACCAAAGTACTTAGTGCAAACCTAAAGGAAACACCTTAGGTTAACTTCCCACATGATTCTGAGATGACTGAAAGTTGTTTCATGCCTCTAGACATTAAGACAAAAAAGTTGTTATTTCAGTGCATACAATGTTTTGATGTAACAGTAGTATACACTTCAAATGTCCTGAAAAGTCCTGACTGTAAACCTAATGCAAACACCTCAGGTTACCTTCCAACATGATTATGAGCAGGTTGAAAGGTGTTTCATGCCTCTATACATCAAGACAACAAAGTTGTTATCTCAGTGCATACAATGCTTTGACAATACAAATAGTATACACTTCAATTTTACACCAAAGTACTTAGTGCAAACCTAATGTAAACACCTTAGGTTAACTTCCCACATGATTCTGAAATGTCTGCAAGTTGTTTCATGCCTCTGTACATAAAGACAAAAAAGTTGATTTCTCAGAGAATAGAGTGCTTTGACATTAAAAGTATTATACATTTGAATTTTACACCAAAGTACTTAGTGCAAAACTAATGGAAACACCTTAGGTTAACGTCCCACATGATTCTGAGATGACTGAAAGTTGTTTCATGCCTCTATACATCACGACAACAAAGTTGTTATCTCAGTGCATACCGTGCTTTGACAATACAAAGAGTATGCATTTCAATTTTAAACCAAAGTACTTACTGCAAAGCTAATGCAAACACCTTTGTTTAACTTCGCACATGATTATGAGCAGTTTGAAAGTTGTTTCATGCCTATATACATCAAGACAAAAAAGTTCTCTTCTCAGTGCTTACAAAGCTTTGCAAAACAAATAGTATACATTTCAATTTTACACCAAAGTACTTAGTGCAAAACTAATGGAAACACCTTAGGTTAACTTCCCACATGATTCTGAGATGACTGAAAGTTGTTTCATGCCTCTAGACATCAAGACAAAAAAGTTGTTATCTCAGTGCATACAATGCTTTGACAATACAAAGAGTATACATTTCAATTTTACACCAAAGTACTTACTGCAAACCTAATGGAAACACCTTAGGTTAACTTCCCACATGATTCTGAAATGTCTGCAAGTTGTTTCATTCCTCTGTGCATTAAGACAAAAAAGTTGATTTCTCTGAGAATAGAGTGCTTTGACATTAAAAGTATTATAGATTTGAATTTTACACCAAAGTACTTAGTGCAAACCTAATGGAAACACCCTAGTTCAACTTCCCACATGATTATGAGTAGTTTGAAAGCAGTTTCATGCCTCTGCTCATCAAGACAAAAAAGTTCTTTTCTCAGTGCTTCCAATGCTTTGACAATACAAATAGTATTCATTTCAATTTTACACCAAAGAACTTACTGCAAAACTAATGGAAACACCTTAGGTTAACTTCCCACATGATTCTGAGGTGACTGAAAGTTGTTTCATGCCTTTAGACATTGAGACAGAAAAGTTGTTATCTCAGTGCATACAATGCTTTGACAATACAAAGAGTATACATTTCAATTTTAACACCAAAGTACTTACTGCAAACCTAATGGAAACACCTTAGGTTATCTTCCCACATGATTCTGAGATGACTGAAAGTTGTTTCATGCGTCTATACATCAAGACAACAAAGTTGTTATCTCAGTGCATACAATGCTTTGACAATACAAAGAGTATGCATTTCAATTTTAAACCAAAGTACTTACTGCAAAACTAATGGAAACACCTTAGGTTAACTTCCCACATGATTCTGAGATGACTGAAAGTTGTTTCATGCCTTTAGACATCAAGACAAAAAAGTTGTTATCTCAGTGCATACAATGCTTTGACAATACAAAGAGTATACATTTCAATTTTACACCAAAGTACTTACTGCAAACCTAATGGAAACACCTAAGGTTAACTTCCCACATGATTCTGAAATGTCTGCAAGTTGTTTCATGCCTCTGTACATAAAGACAAAAAAGTTGATTTCTCAGAGAATAGAGTGCTTTGACATTAAAAGTATTATACATTTGAATTTTACACCAAAGTACTTAGTGCAAACTATATGGAAACACCTTAGGTTGACTTCCCACATGATTCTGAGATGACTGAAAGTTGTTTCATGCCTCTAGACATCAGGACAAAAAAGTTGTTATCTCTGTGCATACAATACTTTGACAATACAAAGAGTATACATTTCAATTTTACACCAAAGTACTTAGTGCAAACCTAATGGAAACACCTTAGGTTAACTTCCCACATGATTCTGAGATGACTGAAAGTTGTTTCATGCCTTTAGACATTAAGACAAAAAAGTTGTTATCTCAGTGCATACAATGCTTTGATGTAACAGTAGTATACACTTAAATTGTACTGAAAAGTCCTGACTGCAAACCTAATGGAAACACCTTTGGTTAACTTCCCTCATGATTATGAGCAGTTTGAAAGTTTTTTCATGCCTCTATACATCAAGACAACAAAGTTGTTATCTCAGTGCATACAATGCTTTGTCAGTACAAATAGTATACATTTCAATTTTACACCAAAGTACTTAGTGCAAACCTAATGGAAACACCTCAGGTTAACTTCCCACATGATTCTGAGATGACTGAAAGTTGTTTCATGCCTCTAGACATCAAGACAAAAAAGTTGTTATCTCAGTGCATACAACGCTTTGAAAATACAAAGAGTATACATTTCAATTTTACACCAAAGTACTTACTGCAAACCTAATGGAAACACCTTAGGTTAACTTCCCTCATGATTCTGAAATGTCTGCAAGTTGTTTCATCCCTCTGTACATAAAGACAAAAAAGTAGATTTCTCAGAGAATAGAGTGCTTTGACATTAAAAGTATTATACATTTGAATTTTACACCAAAGTACTCAGTGCAAACCTAAACGAAACAACTTAGTTCAACTTCCCACATGATTATGAGTAGTTTGAAAGTAGTTTCATGCCTCTGCTCGTCAAGACAAAAAAGTTCTTTTCTCAGTGCTTCCAAAGCTTTGACAATACAAATAGTATACATTTCAATTTTACACCAAAGTACTTAGTGCAAACCTAAAGGAAACACCTTAGGTTAACTTACCACATGATTCTGAGATGACTGAAAGTTGTTTAATGCCTCTAGACATTAAGACAAAAAAGTTGTTATCTCAGTGCATACAATGCTTTGATGTAACAGTAGTATACACTTCAATTGTCCTGAAAAGTCCTGACTGCAAACCTAATGCAAATACCTTTGGTTACCTGCCAACATGATTATGAGCAGTTTGAAAGGTGTTTCATGCCTTTATAATCAAGACAACAAAGTTGTTATCTCAGTGCATACAATGCTTTGACAATACAAAGAGTATACATTTCAATTTTACACCAAAGTACTTACTGCAAACCTAATGGAAACACCTTAGGTTATCTTCCCACATGATTCTGAGATGACTGAAAGTTGTTTCATGCCTCTATACATCAAGACAACAAAGTTGTTATCTCAGTGCATACAATGCTTTGACAATACAAAGAGTATGCATTTCAATTTTAAACCAAAGTACTTACTGCAAACCTAATGGAAACACCTTTGGTTAACTTCCCACATGATTATGAGCAGTTTGAAAGTTGTTTCATGCCTATATACATCAAGACCAAAAAGTTCTTTTCTCAGTGCTTCCAAAGCTTTGCAATACAAATAGTATACATTTCAATTTTACACCAAAGTACTTAGTGCAAACCTAATGGAAACACCTTAGATTAACTTCCCACATGATTCTGAGATGACTGAAAGTTGTTTCATGCCTCTAGACATCAAGACAAAAAAGTTGTTATCTCAGTGCATATTATGCTTTGACAATACAAAGAGTATACATTTCAATTTTACACAAAAGTACTTACTGCAAACCTAATGGAAACAACCTAGGTTAACTTCCCTCATGATTCTGAAATGTCTGCAAGTTGTTTCATGCCTCTGTACATAAAGACAAAAAAGTTGATTTCTCAGAGATTAGAGTGCTTTAAGATTAAAAGTATTATAGATTTGAATTTTACACCAAAGTACTTAGTGCAAACCTAATGGAAACACCCTAGTTCAACTTCCCACATGATTATGAGTAGTTTGAAAGTAGTTTCATGCCTCTGCTCATCAAGACAAAAAAGTTCTTTTCTCAGTGCTTCCAAAGCTTTGACAATACAAATAGTATACATTTCAATTTTACACCAAAGAACTTACTGCAAAACTAATGGAAACACCTTAGGTTAACTTCCCACATGATTCTGAGATGACTGAAAGTTGTTTTCATACCTTTAGACATTAAGACAAAAGAGTTGTTATCTCAGTGCATACAATGCTTTGACGTAACAGTAGTATACACTTAAATTGTACTGAAAAGTCCTGACTGCAAACCTAATGGAAACACCTTTGGTTAACTTCCCTCATGATTATGAGCAGTTTGAAAGTTTTTTCATGCCTCTATACATCAAGACAACAAAGTTGTTATCTCAGTGCATACAATGCTTTGTCAGTACAAATAGTATACATTTCAATTTTACACCAAAGTACTTAGTGCAAACCTAATGGAAACACCTCAGGTTAACTTCCCACATGATTCTGAGATGACTGAAAGTTGTTTCATGCCTCTAGACATCAAGACAAAAAAGTTGTTATCTCAGTGCATACAACGCTTTGAAAATACAAAGAGTATACATTTCAATTTTACACCAAAGTACTTACTGCAAACCTAATGGAAACACCTTAGGTTAACTTCCCTCATGATTCTGAAATGTCTGCAAGTTGTTTCATCCCTCTGTACATAAAGACAAAAAAGTAGATTTCTCAGAGAATAGAGTGCATTGACATTAAAAGTATTATACATTTGAATTTTACACCAAAGTACTCAGTGCAAACCTAAACGAAACAACTTAGTTCAACTTCCCACATGATTATGAGTAGTTTGAAAGTAGTTTCATGCCTCTGCTCGTCAAGACAAAAAAGTTCTTTTCTCAGTGCTTCCAAAGCTTTGACAATACAAATAGTATACATTTCAATTTTACACCAAAGTACTTAGTGCAAACCTAAAGGAAACACCTTAGGTTAACTTACCACATGATTCTGAGATGACTGAAAGTTGTTTAAAGCCTCTAGACATTAAGACAAAAAAGTTGTTATCTCAGTGCATACAATGCTTTGATGTAACAGTAGTATACACTTCAATTGTCCTGAAAAGTCCTGACTGCAAACCTAATGCAAATACCTTTGGTTACCTGCCAACATGATTATGAGCAGTTTGAAAGGTGTTTCATGCCTCTATAATCAAGACAACAAAGTTGTTATCTCAGTGCATACAATGCTTTGACAATACAAAGAGTATACATTTCAATTTTACACCAAAGTACTTACTGCAAACCTAATGGAAACACCTTAGGTTATCTTCCCACATGATTCTGAGATGACTGAAAGTTGTTTCATGCCTCTATACATCAAGACAACAAAGTTGTTATCTCAGTGCATACAATGCTTTGACAATTCAAAGAGTATGCATTTCAATTTTAAACCAAAGTACTTACTGCAAACCTAATGGAAACACCTTTGGTTAACTTCCCACATGATTATGAGCAGTTTGAAAGTTGTTTCATGCCTATATACATCAAGACCAAAAAGTTCTTTTCTCAGTGCTTCCAAAGCTTTGCAATACAAATAGTATACATTTCAATTTTACACCAAAGTACTTAGTGCAAACCTAATGGAAACACCTTAGGTTAACTTCCCACATGATTCTGAGATGACTGAAAGTTGTTTCATGCCTCTAGACATCAAGACAAAAAAGTTGTTATCTCAGTGCATATTATGCTTTGACAATACAAAGAGTATACATTTCAATTTTACACAAAAGTACTTACTGCAAACCTAATGGAAACAACCTAGGTTAACTTCCCTCATGATTCTGAAATGTCTGCAAGTTGTTTCATGCCTCTGTACATAAAGACAAAAAAGTTGATTTCTCAGAGATTAGAGTGCTTTAAGATTAAAAGTATTATAGATTTGAATTTTACACTAAAGTACTTAGTGCAAACCTAATGGAAACACCCTAGTTCAACTTCCCACATGATTATGAGTAGTTTGAAAGTAGTTTCATGCCTCTGCTCATCAAGACAAAAAAGTTCTTTTCTCAGTGCTTCCAAAGCTTTGACAATACAAATAGTATACTTTTCAATTTTACACCAAAGAACTTACTGCAAAACTAATGGAAACACCTTAGGTTAACTTCCCACATGATTCTGAGATGACTGAAAGTTGTTTCATACCTTTAGACATTAAGACAAAAGAGTTGTTATCTCAGTGCATACAATGCTTTGACGTAACAGTAGTATACACTTAAATTGTACTGAAAAGTCCTGACTGCAAACCTAATGGAAACACCTTTGGTTAACTTCCCTCATGATTATGAGCAGTTTGAAAGTTTTTTCATGCCTCTACACATCAAGACAACAAAGTTGTTATCTCAGTGCATACAATGCTTTGTCAGTACAAATAGTATACACTTCAATTTTACACCAAAGTACTTAGTGCAAACCTAATGGAAACACCTTAGGTTAACTTCCCACATGATTCTGAGATGACTGAAAGTTGTTTCATGCCTCTAGACATCAAGACAAAAAAGTTGTTATCTCAGTGCATACAATGCTTTGACAATACAAAGAGTATACATTTCAATTTTACACCAAAGTACTTACTGCAAACCTAATGGAAACACCTAAGGTTAACTTCCCACATGATTCTGAAATGTCTGCAAGTTGTTTCATGCCTCTGTACATAAAGACAAAAAAGTTGATTTCTCAGAGAATAGAGTGCTTTGACATTAAAAGTATTACACATTTGAATTTTACACCAAAGTACTTAGTGCAAACCTAATGGAAACACCTTAGGTTAACTTCCCACATGATTCTGAGATGACTGAAAGTTGTTTCATGCCTCTAGACATCAAGACAAAAAAGTTGTTATATCAGTGCATACAATGCTTTGACAGTACAAAGAGTATACATTTCAATTTTACACCAAAGTACTTACTGCAAACCTAATGGAAACACCTTAGGTTAACTTCCCACATGATTCTGAGATGACTGAAAGTTGTTTCATGCCTCTATACATCAAGACAACAAAGTTGTTATCTCAGTGCATACAATGCTTTGACAATACAAAGAGTACGCATTTCAATTTTAAACCAAACTACTTACTGCAAACCTAATGGAAACACCTTAGGTTAACTTCCCACATGATTATGAGCAGTTTGAACGTTGTTTCATGCCTATATACATCAAGACAAAAAAGTTTTTTTCTCAGTGCTTCCATGCTTTGCAATACAAATAGTATACATTTCAATTTTACACCAAAGTGCTTTGTGCAAACCTAATGGAAACACCTTAGGTTAACTTCCCACATGATTCTGAGATGACTGAAAGTTGTTTCATGCCTCTAGACATCAAGACAAAAAAGTTGTTATCTCAGTGCATACAATGCTTTGACAATACAAAGAGTATACATTTCAATTTTACACCAAAGTACTGACTGCAAACCTAATGGAAACACCTTAGGTTAACTTCCCACATGATTCTGAGATGACTGAAAGTTGTTTCATGCCTCTAGACATCAGGACAAAAAAGTTGTTCTCTCAGTGCATACAATGCTTTGACAATACAAAGAGTATACATTTCAATTTTACACCAAATTCCTTACTGCAAACCTAATGGAAACACCTAAGGTTAACTTCCCACATGATTCTGAAATGTCTGCAAGTTGTTTCATGCCTCTGTACATAAAGACAAAAAAGTTGATTTCTCAGAGAATAGAGTGCTTTGACATTAAAAGTATTATACATTTGAATTTTACACCAAAGTACTTAGTGCAAACCTAATGGAAACACCTTAGGTTAACTTCCCACATGATTCTGAGATGACTGAAAGTTGTTTCATGCCTCTAGACGTCAAGACAAAAAAGTTGTTATCTCAGTGGATACAAAGCTTTGACAATACAAAGAGTATACATTTCAATTTTACACCAAAGTATTTACTGCAAACCTAATGGAAACACCTTAGGTTAACTTCCCACATGATTCTGAGATGACTGAAAGTTGTTTCATGCCTCTATACATCAAGACAACAAAGTTGTTATCTCAGTGCATACAATGCTTTGACAATACAAAGAGTATGCATTTCAATTTTAAACCAAAGTACTTACTGCAAACCTAATGGAAACACCTTTGGTTAACTTCCCACATGATTATGAGCAGTTTGAAAGTTGTTTCATGCCTATATACATCAAGAGAAAAAAGTTCTTTTCTCAGTGCTTCCAAAGCTTTGCAATACAAATAGTATACATTTCAATTTTACACCAAAGTACTTAGTGCAAACCTAATGGAAACACCTTAGGTTAACTTCCCACATGATTCTGAGATGACTGAAAGTTGTTTCATGCCTCTAGACATCAGGACAAAAAAGTTGTTCTCACAGTGCATACAATGCTTTGACAAAACAAATAGTATACATTTCAATTTTACACCAAAGAACTTACTGCAAAACTAATGGAAACACCTTAGGTTAACTTCCCACATGATTCTGAGATGACTGAAAGTTGTTTCATGCCTTTAGACATTAAGACAAAAAAGTTGTTATCTCAGTGCATACAATGCTTTGACAATACAAAGAGTATACATTTCAATTTTAACACCAAAGTACTTACTGCAAACCTAATGGAAACACCTTAGGTTATCTTCCCACATGATTCTGAGATGACTGAAAGTTGTTTCATGCGTCTATACATCAAGACAACAAAGTTGTTATCTCAGTGCATACAATGCTTTGACAATACAAAGAGTATGCATTTCAATTTTAAACCAAAGTACTTACTGCAAAACTAATGGAAACACCTTAGGTTAACTTCCCACATGATTCTGAGATGACTGAAAGTTGGTTCATGCCTTTAGACATCAAGACAAAAAAGTTGTTATCTCAGTGCATACAATGCTTTGACAATACAAAGAGTATACATTTCAATTTTACACCAAAGTACTTACTGCAAACCTAATGGAAACACCTAAGGTTAACTTCCCACATGATTCTGAAATGTCTGCAAGTTGTTTCATGCCTCTGTACATAAAGACAAAAAAGTTGATTTCTCAGAGAATAGAGTGCTTTGACATTAAAAGTATTATACATTTGAATTTTACACCAAAGTACTTAGTGCAAACCTAATGGAAACACCTTAGGTTGACTTCCCACATGATTCTGAGATGACTGAAAGTTGTTTCATGCCTCTAGACATCAGGACAAAAAAGTTGTTATCTCTGTGCATACAATACTTTGACAATACAAAGAGTATACATTTCAATTTTACACCAAAGTACTTACTGCAAACCGAATGGAAACACCTTAGGTTAACGTCCCACATGATTCTGAGATGACTGAAAGTTGATTCATGCCTCTATACATCACGACAGCAAAGTTGTTATCTCAGTGCATACAGTGCTTTGACAATACAAAGAGTATGCATTTCAATTTTAAACCAAAGTACTTACTGCAAACCTAATGCAAACACCTTTGGTTAACTTCCCACATGATTATGAGCAGTTTGAAAGTTGTTTCATGCCTCTAGACATCAAGACAAAAAAGTTGTTATCTCAGTGCATACAATGCTTTGACAATACAAAGAGTATACATTTCAATTTGACACCAAAGTACTTACTGCAAACCTAATGGAAACACCTTAGGTTAACTTCCTACATGATTCTGAAATGTCTGCAAGTTGTTTCATGCCTCTGTACATAAAGACAAAAAAGTTGATTTCTCAGAGATTAGAGTGCTTTGACATTAAAAGTATTATACATTTGAATTTTACACCAAAGTACTTAGGGCAAACCTAATGGAAACACCTTAGGTTAACTTCCCAGATAATTCTGAGATGACTGAAAGTTGTTTCATGCCTCTAGACATCAATACAAAAAAGTTGTTATCTCAGTGCATACAATGCTTTGACTATACAAAGAGTATACATTTCAATTTTACACCAAAGTACTTACTGCAAACCTAATGGAAACACCTAAGGTTAACTTCCCACATGATTCTGAAATGTCTGCAAGTTGTTTCATGCCTCTGTACATAAAGACAAAAAAGTTGATTTCTCAGAGAATAGAGTGCTTTGACATTAAAAGTATTATACATTTGAATTTTACACCAAAGTACTTAGTGCAAACCTAATGGAAACACCTTAGGTTAACTTCCCACATGATTCTGAGATGACTGAAAGTTGTTTCATGCCTCTATACATCAAGACAACAAAGTTGTTATCTCAGTGCATACAATGCTTTGTCAGTACAAATAGTATACATTTCAATTTTACACCAAAGTACTTAGTGCAAACCTAATGGAAACACCTCAGGTTAACTTCCCACATGATTCTGAGATGACTGAAAGTTGTTTCATGCCTCTAGACATCAAGACAAAAAAGTTGTTATCTCAGTGCATACAACGCTTTGAAAATACAAAGAGTATACATTTCAATTTTACACCAAAGTACTTACTGCAAACCTAATGGAAACACCTTAGGTTAACTTCCCTCATGATTCTGAAATGTCTGCAAGTTGTTTCATCCCTCTGTACATAAAGACAAAAAAGTAGATTTCTCAGAGAATAGAGTGCTTTGACATTAAAAGTATTATACATTTGAATTTTACACCAAAGTACTCAGTGCAAACCTAAACGAAACAACTTAGTTCAACTTCCCACATGATTATGAGTAGTTTGAAAGTAGTTTCATGCCTCTGCTCGTCAAGACAAAAAAGTTCTTTTCTCAGTGCTTCCAAAGCTTTGACAATACAAATAGTATACATTTCAATTTTACACCAAAGTACTTAGTGCAAACCTAAAGGAAACACCTTAGGTTAACTTACCACATGATTCTGAGATGACTGAAAGTTGTTTAAAGCCTCTAGACATTAAGACAAAAAAGTTGTTATCTCAGTGCATACAATGCTTTGATGTAACAGTAGTATACACTTCAATTGTCCTGAAAAGTCCTGACTGCAAACCTAATGCAAATACCTTTGGTTACCTGCCAACATGATTATGAGCAGTTTGAAAGGTGTTTCATGCCTCTATAATCAAGACAACAAAGTTGTTATCTCAGTGCATACAATGCTTTGACAATACAAAGAGTATACATTTCAATTTTACACCAAAGTACTTACTGCAAACCTAATGGAAACACCTTAGGTTATCTTCCCACATGATTCTGAGATGACTGAAAGTTGTTTCATGCCTCTATACATCAAGACAACAAAGTTGTTATCTCAGTGCATACAATGCTTTGACAATACAAAGAGTATGCATTTCAATTTTAAACCAAAGTACTTACTGCAAACCTAATGGAAACACCTTTGGTTAACTTCCCACATGATTATGAGCAGTTTGAAAGTTGTTTCATGCCTATATACATCAAGACCAAAAAGTTCTTTTCTCAGTGCTTCCAAAGCTTTGCAATACAAATAGTATACATTTCAATTTTACACCAAAGTACTTAGTGCAAACCTAATGGAAACACCTTAGGTTAACTTCCCACATGATTCTGAGATGACTGAAAGTTGTTTCATGCCTCTAGACATCAAGACAAAAAAGTTGTTATCTCAGTGCATATTATGCTTTGACAATACAAAGAGTATACATTTCAATTTTACACAAAAGTACTTACTGCAAACCTAATGGAAACAACCTAGGTTAACTTCCCTCATGATTCTGAAATGTCTGCAAGTTGTTTCATGACTCTGTACATAAAGACAAAAAAGTTGATTTCTCAGAGATTAGAGTGCTTTAAGATTAAAAGTATTATAGATTTGAATTTTACACCAAAGTACTTAGTGCAAACCTAATGGAAACACCCTAGTTCAACTTCCCACATGATTATGAGTAGTTTGAAAGTAGTTTCATGCCTCTGCTCATCAAGACAAAAAAGTTCTTTTCTCAGTGCTTCCAAAGCTTTGACAATACAAAGAGTATACATTTCAATTTTACACCAAAGAACTTACTGCAAAACTAATGGAAACACCTTAGGTTAACTTCCCACATGATTCTGAGATGACTGAAAGTTGTTTCATACCTTTAGACATTAAGACAAAAGAGTTGTTATCTCAGTGCATACAATGCTTTGACGTAACAGTAGTATACACTTAAATTGTACTGAAAAGTCCTGACTGCAAACCTAATGGAAACACCTTTGGTTAACTTCCCTCATGATTATGAGCAGTTTGAAAGTTTTTTCATGCCTCTACACATCAAGACAACAAAGTTGTTATCTCAGTGCATACAATGCTTTGTCAGTAGAAATAGTATACACTTCAATTTTACACCAAAGTACTTAGTGCAAACCTAATGGAAACACCTTAGGTTAACTTCCCACATGATTCTGAGATGACTGAAAGTTGTTTCATGCCTCTAGACATCAAGACAAAAAAGTTGTTATCTCAGTGCATACAATGCTTTGACAATACAAAGAGTATACATTTCAATTTTACACCAAAGTACTTACTGCAAACCTAATGGAAACACCTAAGGTTAACTTCCCACATGATTCTGAAATGTCTGCAAGTTGTTTCATGCCTCTGTACATAAAGACAAAAAAGTTGATTTCTCAGAGAATAGAGTGCTTTGACATTAAAAGTATTACACATTTGAATTTTACACCAAAGTACTTAGTGCAAACCTAATGGAAACACCTTAGGTTAACTTCCCACATGATTCTGAGATGACTGAAAGTTGTTTCATGCCTCTAGACATCAAGACAAAAAAGTTGTTATATCAGTGCATACAATGCTTTGACAGTACAAAGAGTATACATTTCAATTTTACACCAAAGTACTTACTGCAAACCTAATGGAAACACCTTAGGTTAACTTCCCACATGATTCTGAGATGACTGAAAGTTGTTTCATGCCTCTATACATCAAGACAACAAAGTTGTTATCTCAGTGCATACAATGCTTTGACAATACAAAGAGTATGCATTTCAATTTTAAACCAAACTACTTACTGCAAACCTAATGGAAACACCTTAGGTTAACTTCCCACATGATTATGAGCAGTTTGAACGTTGTTTCATGCCTATATACATCAAGACAAAAAAGTTTTTTTCTCAGTGCTTCCAAAGCTTTGCAATACAAATAGTATACATTTCAATTTTACACCAAAGTACTTTGTGCAAACCTAATGGAAACACCTTAGGTTAACTTCCCACATGATTCTGAGATGACTGAAAGTTGTTTCATGCCTCTAGACATCAAGACAAAAAAGTTGTTATCTCAGTGCATACAATGCTTTGACAATACAAAGAGTATACATTTCAATTTTACACCAAAGTACTGACTGCAAACCTAATGGAAACACCTTAGGTTAACTTCCCACATGATTCTGAGATGACTGAAAGTTGTTTCATGCCTCTAGACATCAGGACAAAAAAGTTGTTCTCTCAGTGCATACAATGCTTTGACAATACAAAGAGCATACATTTCAATTTTACACCAAAGTCCTTACTGCAAACCTAATGGAAACACCTAAGGTTAACTTCCCACATGATTCTGAAATGTCTGCAAGTTGTTTCATGCCTCTGTACATAAAGACAAAAAAGTTGATTTCTCAGAGAATAGAGTGCTTTGACATTAAAAGTATTATACATTTGAATTTTACACCAAAGTACTTAGTGCAAACCTAATGGAAACACCTTAGGTTAACTTCCCACATGATTCTGAGATGACTGAAAGTTGTTTCATGCCTCTATACATCAAGACAACAAAGTTGTTATCTCAGTGCATACAATGCTTTGACAATACAAAGAGTATGCATTTCAATTTTAAACCAAAGTACTTACTGCAAACCTAATGGAAACACCTTTGGTTAACTTCCCACATGATTATGAGCAGTTTGAAAGTTGTTTCATGCCTATATACATCAAGACAAAAAAGTTCTTTTCTCAGTGCTTCCAAAGCTTTGCAATACAAATAGTATACATTTCAATTTTACACCAAAGTACTTAGTGCAAACCTAATGGAAACACCTTAGGTTAACTTCCCACATGATTCTGAGATGACTGAAAGTTGTTTCATGCCTTTAGACATTAAGACAAAAAAGTTGTTATCTCAGTGCATACAATGCTTTGATGTAACAGTAGTATACACTTAAATTGTACTGAAAAGTCCTGACTGCAAACCTAATGGAAACACCTTTGGTTAACTTCCCTCATGATTATGAGCAGTTTGAAAGTTTTTTCATGCCTCTATACATCAAGACAACAAAGTTGTTATCTCAGTGCATACAATGCTTTGTCAGTACAAATAGTATACATTTCAATTTTACACCAAAGTACTTAGTGCAAACCTAATGGAAACACCTCAGGTTAACTTCCCACATGATTCTGAGATGACTGAAAGTTGTTTCATGCCTCTAGACATCAAGACAAAAAAGTTGTTATCTCAGTGCATACAACGCTTTGAAAATACAAAGAGTATACATTTCAATTTTACACCAAAGTACTTACTGCAAACCTAATGGAAACACCTTAGGTTAACTTCCCTCATGATTCTGAAATGTCTGCAAGTTGTTTCATCCCTCTGTACATAAAGACAAAAAAGTAGATTTCTCAGAGAATAGAGTGCTTTGACATTAAAAGTATTATACATTTGAATTTTACACCAAAGTACTCAGTGCAAACCTAAACGAAACAACTTAGTTCAACTTCCCACATGATTATGAGTAGTTTGAAAGTAGTTTCATGCCTCTGCTCGTCAAGACAAAAAAGTTCTTTTCTCAGTGCTTCCAAAGCTTTGACAATACAAATAGTATACATTTCAATTTTACACCAAAGTACTTAGTGCAAACCTAAAGGAAACACCTTAGGTTAACTTACCACATGATTCTGAGATGACTGAAAGTTGTTTAATGCCTCTAGACATTAAGACAAAAAAGTTGTTATCTCAGTGCATACAATGCTTTGATGTAACAGTAGTATACACTTCAATTGTCCTGAAAAGTCCTGACTGCAAACCTAATGCAAATACCTTTGGTTACCTGCCAACATGATTATGAGCAGTTTGAAAGGTGTTTCATGCCTCTATAATCAAGACAACAAAGTTGTTATCTCAGTGCATACAATGCTTTGACAATACAAAGAGTATACATTTCAATTTTACACCAAAGTACTTACTGCAAACCTAATGGAAACACCTTAGGTTATCTTCCCACATGATTCTGAGATGACTGAAAGTTGTTTCATG
This sequence comes from Mobula birostris, assembly GCF_030028105.1. NCBI lineage: Eukaryota > Metazoa > Chordata > Chondrichthyes > Myliobatiformes > Myliobatidae > Mobula > Mobula birostris. The sequence goes on from NW_027278445.1 coordinate 44,174, forward strand.
CCTCTATACATCAAGACAACAAAGTTGTTATCTCAGTGCATACAATGCTTTGACAATACAAAGAGTATGCATTTCAATTTTAAACCAAAGTACTTACTGCAAACCTAATGGAAACACCTTTGGTTAACTTCCCACATGATTATGAGCAGTTTGAAAGTTGTTTCATGCCTATATACATCAAGACCAAAAACTTCTTTTCTCAGTGCTTCCAAAGCTTTGCAATACAAATAGTATACATTTCAATTTTACACCAAAGTACTTAGTGCAAACCTAATGGAAACACCTTAGATTAACTTCCCACATGATTCTGAGATGACTGAAAGTTGTTTCATGCCTCTAGACATCAAGACAAAAAAGTTGTTATCTCAGTGCATATTATGCTTTGACAATACAAAGAGTATACATTTCAATTTTACACAAAAGTACTTACTGCAAACCTAATGGAAACAACCTAGGTTAACTTCCCTCATGATTCTGAAATGTCTGCAAGTTGTTTCATGCCTCTGTACATAAAGACAAAAAAGTTGATTTCTCAGAGATTAGAGTGCTTTAAGATTAAAAGTATTATAGATTTGAATTTTACACCAAAGTACTTAGTGCAAACCTAATGGAAACACCCTAGTTCAACTTCCCACATGATTATGAGTAGTTTGAAAGTAGTTTCATGCCTCTGCTCATCAAGACAAAAAAGTTCTTTTCTCAGTGCTTCCAAAGCTTTGACAATACAAATAGTATACATTTCAATTTTACACCAAAGAACTTACTGCAAAACTAATGGAAACACCTTAGGTTAACTTCCCACATGATTCTGAGATGACTGAAAGTTGTTTTCATACCTTTAGACATTAAGACAAAAGAGTTGTTATCTCAGTGCATACAATGCTTTGACGTAACAGTAGTATACACTTAAATTGTACTGAAAAGTCCTGACTGCAAACCTAATGGAAACACCTTTGGTTAACTTCCCTCATGATTATGAGCAGTTTGAAAGTTTTTTCATGCCTCTATACATCAAGACAACAAAGTTGTTATCTCAGTGCATACAATGCTTTGTCAGTACAAATAGTATACATTTCAATTTTACACCAAAGTACTTAGTGCAAACCTAATGGAAACACCTCAGGTTAACTTCCCACATGATTCTGAGATGACTGAAAGTTGTTTCATGCCTCTAGACATCAAGACAAAAAAGTTGTTATCTCAGTGCATACAACGCTTTGAAAATACAAAGAGTATACATTTCAATTTTACACCAAAGTACTTACTGCAAACCTATTGGAAACACCTTAGGTTAACTTCCCTCATGATTCTGAAATGTCTGCAAGTTGTTTCATCCCTCTGTACATAAAGACAAAAAAGTAGATTTCTCAGAGAATAGAGTGCATTGACATTAAAAGTATTATACATTTGAATTTTACACCAAAGTACTCAGTGCAAACCTAAACGAAACAACTTAGTTCAACTTCCCACATGATTATGAGTAGTTTGAAAGTAGTTTCATGCCTCTGCTCGTCAAGACAAAAAAGTTCTTTTCTCAGTGCTTCCAAAGCTTTGACAATACAAATAGTATACATTTCAATTTTACACCAAAGTACTTAGTGCAAACCTAAAGGAAACACCTTAGGTTAACTTACCACATGATTCTGAGATGACTGAAAGTTGTTTAAAGCCTCTAGACATTAAGACAAAAAAGTTGTTATCTCAGTGCATACAATGCTTTGATGTAACAGTAGTATACACTTCAATTGTCCTGAAAAGTCCTGACTGCAAACCTAATGCAAATACCTTTGGTTACCTGCCAACATGATTATGAGCAGTTTGAAAGGTGTTTCATGCCTCTATAATCAAGACAACAAAGTTGTTATCTCAGTGCATACAATGCTTTGACAATACAAAGAGTATACATTTCAATTTTACACCAAAGTACTTACTGCAAACCTAATGGAAACACCTTAGGTTATCTTCCCACATGATTCTGAGATGACTGAAAGTTGTTTCATGCCTCTATACATCAAGACAACAAAGTTGTTATCTCAGTGCATACAATGCTTTGACAATACAAAGAGTATGCATTTCAATTTTAAACCAAAGTACTTACTGCAAACCTAATGGAAACACCTTTGGTTAACTTCCCACATGATTATGAGCAGTTTGAAAGTTGTTTCATGCCTATATACATCAAGACCAAAAAGTTCTTTTCTCAGTGCTTCCAAAGCTTTGCAATACAAATAGTATACATTTCAATTTTACACCAAAGTACTTAGTGCAAACCTAATGGAAACACCTTAGGTTAACTTCCCACATGATTCTGAGATGACTGAAAGTTGTTTCATGCCTCTAGACATCAAGACAAAAAAGTTGTTATCTCAGTGCATATTATGCTTTGACAATACAAAGAGTATACATTTCAATTTTACACAAAAGTACTTACTGCAAACCTAATGGAAACAACCTAGGTTAACTTCCCTCATGATTCTGAAATGTCTGCAAGTTGTTTCATGCCTCTGTACATAAAGACAAAAAAGTTGATTTCTCAGAGATTAGAGTGCTTTAAGATTAAAAGTATTATAGATTTGAATTTTACACCAAAGTACTTAGTGCAAACCTAATGGAAACACCCTAGTTCAACTTCCCACATGATTATGAGTAGTTTGAAAGTAGTTTCATGCCTCTGCTCATCAAGACAAAAAAGTTCTTTTCTCAGTGCTTCCAAAGCTTTGACAATACAAATAGTATACTTTTCAATTTTACACCAAAGAACTTACTGCAAAACTAATGGAAACACCTTAGGTTAACTTCCCACATGATTCTGAGATGTCTGAAAGTTGTTTCATACCTTTAGACATTAAGACAAAAGAGTTGTTATCTCAGTGCATACAATGCTTTGACGTAACAGTAGTATACACTTAAATTGTACTGAAAAGTCCTGACTGCAAACCTAATGGAAACACCTTTGGTTAACTTCCCTCATGATTATGAGCAGTTTGAAAGTTTTTTCATGCCTCTACACATCAAGACAACAAAGTTGTTATCTCAGTGCATACAATGCTTTGTCAGTACAAATAGTATACACTTCAATTTTACACCAAAGTACTTAGTGCAAACCTAATGGAAACACCTTAGGTTAACTTCCCACATGATTCTGAGATGACTGAAAGTTGTTTCATGCCTCTAGACATCAAGACAAAAAAGTTGTTATCTCAGTGCATACAATGCTTTGACAATACAAAGAGTATACATTTCAATTTTACACCAAAGTACTTACTGCAAACCTAATGGAAACACCTAAGGTTAACTTCCCACATGATTCTGAAATGTCTGCAAGTTGTTTCATGCCTCTGTACATAAAGACAAAAAAGTTGATTTCTCAGAGAATAGAGTGCTTTGACATTAAAAGTATTACACATTTGAATTTTACACCAAAGTACTTAGTGCAAACCTAATGGAAACACCTTAGGTTAACTTCCCACATGATTCTGAGATGACTGAAAGTTGTTTCATGCCTCTAGACATCAAGACAAAAAAGTTGTTATATCAGTGCATACAATGCTTTGACAGTACAAAGAGTATACATTTCAATTTTACACCAAAGTACTTACTGCAAACCTAATGGAAACACCTTAGGTTAACTTCCCACATGATTCTGAGATGACTGAAAGTTGTTTCATGCCTCTATACATCAAGACAACAAAGTTGTTATCTCAGTGCATACAATGCTTTGACAATACAAAGAGTATGCATTTCAATTTTAAACCAAACTACTTACTGCAAACCTAATGGAAACACCTTAGGTTAACTTCCCACATGATTATGAGCAGTTTGAACGTTGTTTCATGCCTATATACATCAAGACAAAAAAGTTTTTTTCTCAGTGCTTCCAAAGCTTTGCAATACAAATAGTATACATTTCAATTTTACACCAAAGTACTTTGTGCAAACCTAATGGAAACACCTTTGGTTAACTTCCCACATGATTATGAGCAGTTTGAAAGTTGTTTCATGCCTATATACATCAAGAGAAAAAAGTTCTTTTCTCAGTGCTTCCAAAGCTTTGCAATACAAATAGTATACATTTCAATTTTACACCAAAGTACTTAGTGCAAACCTAATGGAAACACCTTAGGTTAACTTCCCACATGATTCTGAGATGACTGAAAGTTGTTTCATGCCTCTAGACATCAGGACAAAAAAGTTGTTCTCTCAGTGCATACAATGCTTTGACAATACAAATAGTATACATTTCAATTTTACACCAAAGAACTTACTGCAAAACTAATGGAAACACCTTAGGTTAACTTCCCACATGATTCTGAGATGACTGAAAGTTGTTTCATGCCTTTAGACATTAAGACAAAAAAGTTGTTATCTCAGTGCATACAATGCTTTGACAATACAAAGAGTATACATTTCAATTTTAACACCAAAGTACTTACTGCAAACCTAATGGAAACACCTTAGGTTATCTTCCCACATGATTCTGAGATGACTGAAAGTTGTTTCATGCGTCTATACATCAAGACAACAAAGTTGTTATCTCAGTGCATACAATGCTTTGACAATACAAAGAGTATGCATTTCAATTTTAAACCAAAGTACTTACTGCAAAACTAATGGAAACACCTTAGGTTAACTTCCCACATGATTCTGAGATGACTGAAAGTTGGTTCATGCCTTTAGACATCAAGACAAAAAAGTTGTTATCTCAGTGCATACAATGCTTTGACAATACAAAGAGTATACATTTCAATTTTACACCAAAGTACTTACTGCAAACCTAATGGAAACACCTAAGGTTAACTTCCCACATGATTCTGAAATGTCTGCAAGTTGTTTCATGCCTCTGTACATAAAGACAAAAAAGTTGATTTCTCAGAGAATAGAGTGCTTTGACATTAAAAGTATTATACATTTGAATTTTACACCAAAGTACTTAGTGCAAACCTAATGGAAACACCTTAGGTTGACTTCCCACATGATTCTGAGATGACTGAAAGTTGTTTCATGCCTCTAGACATCAGGACAAAAAAGTTGTTATCTCTGTGCATACAATACTTTGACAATACAAAGAGTATACATTTCAATTTTACACCAAAGTACTTACTGCAAACCGAATGGAAACACCTTAGGTTAACGTCCCACATGATTCTGAGATGACTGAAAGTTGATTCATGCCTCTATACATCACGACAGCAAAGTTGTTATCTCAGTGCATACAGTGCTTTGACAATACAAAGAGTATGCATTTCAATTTTAAACCAAAGTACTTACTGCAAACCTAATGCAAACACCTTTGGTTAACTTCCCACATGATTATGAGCAGTTTGAAAGTTGTTTCATGCCTCTAGACATCAAGACAAAAAAGTTGTTATCTCAGTGCATACAATGCTTTGATAATACAAAGAGTATACATTTCAATTTGACACCAAAGTACTTACTGCAAACCTAATGGAAACACCTTAGGTTAACTTCCTACATGATTCTGAAATGTCTGCAAGTTGTTTCATGCCTCTGTACATAAAGACAAAAAAGTTGATTTCTCAGAGATTAGAGAGCTTTGACATTAAAAGTATTATACATTTGAATTTTACACCAAAGTACTTAGGGCAAACCTAATGGAAACACCTTAGGTTAACTTCCCAGATAATTCTGAGATGACTGAAAGTTGTTTCATGCCTCTAGACATCAAGACAAAAAAGTTGTTATCTCAGTGCATACAATGCTTTGACTATACAAAGAGTATACATTTCAATTTTACACCAAAGTACTTACTGCAAACCTAATGGAAACACCTAAGGTTAACTTCCCACATGATTCTGAAATGTCTGCAAGTTGTTTCATGCCTCTGTACATAAAGACAAAAAAGTTGATTTCTCAGAGAATAGAGTGCTTTGACATTAAAAGTATTATACATTTGAATTTTACACCAAAGTACTTAGTGCAAACCTAATGGAAACACCTTAGGTTAACTTCCCACATGATTCTGAGATGACTGAAAGTTGTTTCATGCCTCTAGACATCAAAACAAAAAAGTTATTATCTCAGTGCATACAATGCTTTGACAATACAAAGAGTATGCATTTGAATTTTACTCCAAAGTACTTAGTGCAAACCTAATGGAAACACCTTAGGTTAACTTCCCACATGATTCTGAGATGACTGAAAGTTGTTTCATGCCTTTAGACATTAAGACAAAAAAGTTGTTATCTCAGTGCATACAATGCTTTGATGTAACAGTAGTATACACTTAAATTGTACTGAAAAGTCCTGACTGCAAACCTAATGGAAACACCTTTGGTTAACTTCCCTCATGATTATGAGCAGTTTGAAAGTTTTTTCATGCCTCTATACATCAAGACAACAAAGTTGTTATCTCAGTGCATACAATGCTTTGTCAGTACAAATAGTATACATTTCAATTTTACACCAAAGTACTTAGTGCAAACCTAATGGAAACACCTCAGGTTAACTTCCCACATGATTCTGAGATGACTGAAAGTTGTTTCATGCCTCTAGACATCAAGACAAAAAAGTTGTTATCTCAGTGCATACAACGCTTTGAAAATACAAAGAGTATACATTTCAATTTTACACCAAAGTACTTACTGCAAACCTAATGGAAACACCTTAGGTTAACTTCCCTCATGATTCTGAAATGTCTGCAAGTTGTTTCATCCCTCTGTACATAAAGACAAAAAAGTAGATTTCTCAGAGAATAGAGTGCTTTGACATTAAAAGTATTATACATTTGAATTTTACACCAAAGTACTCAGTGCAAACCTAAACGAAACAACTTAGTTCAACTTCCCACATGATTATGAGTAGTTTGAAAGTAGTTTCATGCCTCTGCTCGTCAAGACAAAAAAGTTCTTTTCTCAGTGCTTCCAAAGCTTTGACAATACAAATAGTATACATTTCAATTTTACACCAAAGTACTTAGTGCAAACCTAAAGGAAACACCTTAGGTTAACTTACCACATGATTCTGAGATGACTGAAAGTTGTTTAATGCCTCTAGACATTAAGACAAAAAAGTTGTTATCTCAGTGCATACAATGCTTTGATGTAACAGTAGTATACACTTCAATTGTCCTGAAAAGTCCTGACTGCAAACCTAATGCAAATACCTTTGGTTACCTGCCAACATGATTATGAGCAGTTTGAAAGGTGTTTCATGCCTCTATAATCAAGACAACAAAGTTGTTATCTCAGTGCATACAATGCTTTGACAGTACAAAGAGTATACATTTCAATTTTACACCAAAATACTTACTGCAAACCTAATGGAAACACCTTAGGTTATCTTCCCACATGATTCTGAGATGACTGAAAGTTGTTTCATGCCTCTATACATCAAGACAACAAAGTTGTTATCTCAGTGCATACAATGCTTTGACAATACAAAGAGTATGCATTTCAATTTTAAACCAAAGTACTTACTGCAAACCTAATGGAAACACCTTTGGTTAACTTCCCACATGATTATGAGCAGTTTGAAAGTTGTTTCATGCCTATATACATCAAGACCAAAAAGTTCTTTTCTCAGTGCTTCCAAAGCTTTGCAATACAAATAGTATACATTTCAATTTTACACCAAAGTACTTAGTGCAAACCTAATGGAAACACCTTAGGTTAACTTCCCACATGATTCTGAGATGACTGAAAGTTGTTTCATGCCTCTAGACATCAAGACAAAAAAGTTGTTATCTCAGTGCATATTATGCTTTGACAATACAAAGAGTATACATTTCAATTTTACACAAAAGTACTTACTGCAAACCTAATGGAAACAACCTAGGTTAACTTCCCTCATGATTCTGAAATGTCTGCAAGTTGTTTCATGCCTCTGTACATAAAGACAAAAAAGTTGATTTCTCAGAGATTAGAGTGCTTTAAGATTAAAAGTATTATAGATTTGAATTTTACACCAAAGTACTTAGTGCAAACCTAATGGAAACACCCTAGTTCAACTTCCCACATGATTATGAGTAGTTTGAAAGTAGTTTCATGCCTCTGCTCATCAAGACAAAAAAGTTCTTTTCTCAGTGCTTCCAAAGCTTTGACAATACAAATAGTATACATTTCAATTTTACACCAAAGAACTTACTGCAAAACTAATGGAAACACCTTAGGTTAACTTCCCACATGATTCTGAGATGACTGAAAGTTGTTTTCATACCTTTAGACATTAAGACAAAAGAGTTGTTATCTCAGTGCATACAATGCTTTGACGTAACAGTAGTATACACTTAAATTGTACTGAAAAGTCCTGACTGCAAACCTAATGGAAACACCTTTGGTTAACTTCCCTCATGATTATGAGCAGTTTGAAAGTTTTTTCATGCCTCTATACATCAAGACAAAAAAGTTGTTATCTCAGTGCATACAATGCTTTGTCAGTACAAATAGTGTACACTTCAATTTTACACCAAAGTACTTAGTGCAAACCTAATGGAAACACCTTAGGTTAACTTCCCACATGATTCTGAGATGACTGAAAGTTGTTTCATGCCTCTAGACATCAAGACAAAAAAGTTGTTATCTCAGTGCATACAATGCTTTGACAATACAAAGAGTATACATTTCAATTTTACAGCAAAGTACTTACTGCAAACCTAATGGAAACACCTAAGGTTAACTTCCCACATGATTCTGAAATGTCTGCAAGTTGTTTCATGCCTCTGTACATAAAGACAAAAAAGTTGATTTCTCAGAGAATAGAGTGCTTTGACATTAAAAGTATTATACATTTGAATTTTACACCAAAGTACTCAGTGCAAACCTAATGGAAACACCTTAGGTTAACTTCCCACATGATTCTGAGATGACTGAAAGTTGTTTCATGCCTCTAGACATCAAGACAAAAAAGTTGTTATATCAGTGCATACAATGCTTTGACAGTACAAAGAGTATACATTTCAATTTTACACCAAAGTACTTACTGCAAACCTAATGGAAACACCTTAGGTTAACTTCCCACATGATTCTGAGATGACTGAAAGTTGTTTCATGCCTTTAGACATTAAGACAAAAAAGTTGTTATCTCAGTGCATACAATGCTTTGATGTAACAGTAGTATACACTTAAATTGTACTGAAAAGTCCTGACTGCAAACCTAATGGAAACACCTTTGGTTAACTTCCCTCATGATTATGAGCAGTTTGAAAGTTTTTTCATGCCTCTATACATCAAGACAACAAAGTTGTTATCTCAGTGCATACAATGCTTTGTCAGTACAAATAGTATACATTTCAATTTTACACCAAAGTACTTAGTGCAAACCTAATGGAAACACCTCAGGTTAACTTCCCACATGATTCTGAGATGACTGAATGTTGTTTCATGCCTCTAGACATCAAGACAAAAAAGTTGTTATCTCAGTGCATACAACGCTTTGAAAATACAAAGAGTATACATTTCAATTTTACACCAAAGTACTTACTGCAAACCTAATGGAAACACCTTAGGTTAACTTCCCTCATGATTCTGAAATGTCTGCAAGTTGTTTCATCCCTCTGTACATAAAGACAAAAAAGTAGATTTCTCAGAGAATAGAGTGCTTTGACATTAAAAGTATTATACATTTGAATTTTACACCAAAGTACTCAGTGCAAACCTAAACGAAACAACTTAGTTCAACTTCCCACATGATTATGAGTAGTTTGAAAGTAGTTTCATGCCTCTGCTCGTCAAGACAAAAAAGTTCTTTTCTCAGTGCTTCCAAAGCTTTGACAATACAAATAGTATACATTTCAATTTTACACCAAAGTACTTAGTGCAAACCTAAAGGAAACACCTTAGGTTAACTTACCACATGATTCTGAGATGACTGAAAGTTGTTTAATGCCTCTAGACATTAAGACAAAAAAGTTGTTATCTCAGTGCATACAATGCTTTGATGTAACAGTAGTATACACTTCAATTGTCCTGAAAAGTCCTGACTGCAAACCTAATGCAAATACCTTTGGTTACCTGCCAACATGATTATGAGCAGTTTGAAAGGTGTTTCATGCCTCTATAATCAAGACAACAAAGTTGTTATCTCAGTGCATACAATGCTTTGACAGTACAAAGAGTATACATTTCAATTTTACACCAAAATACTTACTGCAAACCTAATGGAAACACCTTAGGTTATCTTCCCACATGATTCTGAGATGACTGAAAGTTGTTTCATGCCTCTATACATCAAGACAACAAAGTTGTTATCTCAGTGCATACAATGCTTTGACAATACAAAGAGTATGCATTTCAATTTTAAACCAAAGTACTTACTGCAAACCTAATGGAAACACCTTTGGTTAACTTCCCACATGATTATGAGCAGTTTGAAAGTTGTTTCATGCCTATATACATCAAGACCAAAAAGTTCTTTTCTCAGTGCTTCCAAAGCTTTGCAATACAAATAGTATACATTTCAATTTTACACCAAAGTACTTAGTGCAAACCTAATGGAAACACCTTAGATTAACTTCCCACATGATTCTGAGATGAGTGAAAGTTGTTTCATGCCTCTAGACATCAAGACAAAAAAGTTGTTATCTCAGTGCATATTATGCTTTGACAATACAAAGAGTATACATTTCAATTTTACACAAAAGTACTTACTGCAAACCTAATGGAAACAACCTAGGTTAACTTCCCTCATGATTCTGAAATGTCTGCAAGTTGTTTCATGCCTCTGTACATAAAGACAAAAAAGTTGATTTCTCAGAGATTAGAGTGCTTTAAGATTAAAAGTATTATAGATTTGAATTTTACACCAAAGTACTTAGTGCAAACCTAATGGAAACACCCTAGTTCAACTTCCCACATGATTATGAGTAGTTTGAAAGTAGTTTCATGCCTCTGCTCATCAAGACAAAAAAGTTCTTTTCTCAGTGCTTCCAAAGCTTTGACAATACAAATAGTATACATTTCAATTTTACACCAAAGAACTTACTGCAAAACTAATGGAAACACCTTAGGTTAACTTCCCACATGATTCTGAGATGACTGAAAGTTGTTTTCATACCTTTAGACATTAAGACAAAAGAGTTGTTATCTCAGTGCATACAATGCTTTGACGTAACAGTAGTATACACTTAAATTGTACTGAAAAGTCCTGACTGCAAACCTAATGGAAACACCTTTGGTTAACTTCCCTCATGATTATGAGCAGTTTGAAAGTTTTTTCATGCCTCTATACATCAAGACAAAAAAGTTGTTATCTCAGTGCATACAATGCTTTGTCAGTACAAATAGTGTACACTTCAATTTTACACCAAAGTACTTAGTGCAAACCTAATGGAAACACCTTAGGTTAACTTCCCACATGATTCTGAGATGACTGAAAGTTGTTTCATGCCTCTAGACATCAAGACAAAAAAGTTGTTATCTCAGTGCATACAATGCTTTGACAATACAAAGAGTATACATTTCAATTTTACAGCAAAGTACTTACTGCAAACCTAATGGAAACACCTAAGGTTAACTTCCCACATGATTCTGAAATGTCTGCAAGTTGTTTCATGCCTCTGTACATAAAGACAAAAAAGTTGATTTCTCAGAGAATAGAGTGCTTTGACATTAAAAGTATTATACATTTGAATTTTACACCAAAGTACTCAGTGCAAACCTAATGGAAACACCTTAGGTTAACTTCCCACATGATTCTGAGATGACTGAAAGTTGTTTCATGCCTCTAGACATCAAGACAAAAAAGTTGTTATATCAGTGCATACAATGCTTTGACAGTACAAAGAGTATACATTTCAATTTTACACCAAAGTACTTACTGCAAACCTAATGGAAACACCTTAGGTTAACTTCCCACATGATTCTGAGATGACTGAAAGTTGTTTCATGCCTCTATACATTAAGACAACAAAGTTGTTATCTCAGTGCATACAATGCTTTGACAATACAAAGAGTATGCATTTCAATTTTAAACCAAACTACTTACTGCAAACCTAATGGAAACATCTTAGGTTAACTTCCCACATGATTATGAGCAGTTTGAAAGTTGTTTCATGCCTATATACATCAAGACAAAAAAGTTGTTTTCTCAGTGCTTCCAAAGCTTTGCAATACAAATAGTATACATTTCAATTTTACACCAAAGTACTTTGTGCAAACCTAATGGAAACACCTTAGGTTAACTTCCCACATGATTCTGAGATGACTGAAAGTTGTTTCATGCCTCTAGACATCAAGACAAAAAAGTTGTTATCTCAGTGCATACAATGCTTTGACAATACAAAGAGTATACATTTCAATTTTACACCAAAGTACTGACTGCAAACCTAATGGAAACACCTTAGGTTAACTTCCCACATGATTCTGAGATGACTGAAAGTTGTTTCATGCCTCTAGACATCAGGACAAAAAAGTTGTTCTCTCAGTGCATACAATGCTTTGACAATACAAAGAGTATACATTTCAATTTTACACCAAAGTCCTTACTGCAAACCTAATGGAAACACCTAAGGTTAACTTCCCACATGATTCTGAAATGTCTGCAAGTTGTTTCATGCCTCTGTACATAAAGACAAAAAAGTTGAATTCTCAGAGAATAGAGTGCTTTGACATTAAAAGTATTATACATTTGAATTTTACACGAAAGTACTTAGTGCAAACCTAATGGAAACACCTTAGGTTAACTTCCCACATGATTCTGAGATGACTGAAAGTTGTTTCATGCCTCTAGACATCAAGACAAAAAAGTTGTTATCTCAGTGCATACAATGCTTTGACAATACAAAGAGTATACATTTCAATTTTACACCAAAGTATTTACTGCAAACCTAATGGAAACACCTTAGGTTAACTTCCCACATGATTCTGAGATGACTGAAAGTTGTTTCATGCCTCTATACATCAAGACAACAAAGTTGTTATCTCAGTGCATACAATGCTTTGTCAGTACAAATACTATACATTTCAATTTTACACCAAAGTACTTAGTGCAAACTTAATGGAAACACCTCAGGTTAACTTCCCACATGATTCTGAGATGACTGAAAGTTGTTTCATGCCTCTAGACATCAAGACAAAAAAGTTGTTATCTCAGTGCATACAACGCTTTGAAAATACAAAGAGTATACATTTCAATTTTACACCAAAGTACTTACTGCAAACCTAATGGAAACACCTTAGGTTAACTTCCCTCATGATTCTGAAATGTCTGCAAGTTGTTTCATCCCTCTGTACATAAAGACAAAAAAGTAGATTTCTCAGAGAATAGAGTGCTTTGACATTAAAAGTATTATACATTTGAATTTTACACCAAAGTACTCAGTGCAAACCTAAACGAAACAACTTAGTTCAACTTCCCACATGATTATGAGTAGTTTGAAAGTAGTTTCATGCCTCTGCTCGTCAAGACAAAAAAGTTCTTTTCTCAGTGCTTCCAAAGCTTTGACAATACAAATAGTATACATTTCAATTTTACACCAAAGTACTTAGTGCAAAGCTAAAGGAAACACCTTAGGTTAACTTACCACATGATTCTGAGATGACTGAAAGTTGTTTAATGCCTCTAGACATTAAGACAAAAAAGTTGTTATCTCAGTGCATACAATGCTTTGATGTAACAGTAGTATACACTTCAATTGTCCTGAAAAGTCCTGACTGCAAACCTAATGCAAATACCTTTGGTTACCTGCCAACATGATTATGAGCAGTTTGAAAGGTGTTTCATGCCTCTATAATCAAGACAACAAAGTTGTTATCTCAGTGCATACAATGCTTTGACAATACAAAGAGTATACATTTCAATTTTACACCAAAGTACTTACTGCAAACCTAATGGAAACACCTTAGGTTATCTTCCCACATGATTCTGAGATGACTGAAAGTTGTTTCATGCCTCTATACATCAAGACAACAAAGTTGTTATCTCAGTGCATACAATGCTTTGACAATACAAAGAGTATGCATTTCAATTTTAAACCAAAGTACTTACTGCAAACCTAATGGAAACACCTTTGGTTAACTTCCCACATGATTATGAGCAGTTTGAAAGTTGTTTCATGCCTATATACATCAAGACCAAAAAGTTCTTTTCTCAGTGCTTCCAAAGCTTTGCAATACAAATAGTATACATTTCAATTTTACACCAAAGTACTTAGTGCAAACCTAATGGAAACACCTTAGGTTAACTTCCCACATGATTCTGAGATGACTGAAAGTTGTTTCATGCCTCTAGACATCAAGACAAAAAAGTTGTTATCTCAGTGCATATTATGCTTTGACAATACAAAGAGTATACAGTTCAATTTTACACAAAAGTACTTACTGCAAACCTAATGGAAACAACCTAGGTTAACTTCCCTCATGATTCTGAAATGTCTGCAAGTTGTTTCATGCCTCTGTACATAAAGACAAAAAAGTTGATTTCTCAGAGATTAGAGTGCTTTAAGATTAAAAGTATTATAGATTTGAATTTTACACCAAAGTACTTAGTGCAAACCTAATGGAAACACCCTAGTTCAACTTCCCACATGATTATGAGTAGTTTGAAAGTAGTTTCATGCCTCTGCTCATCAAGACAAAAAAGTTCTTTTCTCAGTGCTTCCAAAGCTTTGACAATACAAATAGTATACATTTCAATTTTACACCAAAGAAGTTACTGCAAAACTAATGGAAACACCTGAGGTTAACTTCCCACATGATTCTGAGATGACTGAAAGTTGTTTCATACCTTTAGACATTAAGACAAAAGAGTTGTTATCTCAGTGCATACAATGCTTTGACGTAACAGTAGTATACACTTAAATTGTACTGAAAAGTCCTGACTGCAAACCTAATGGAAACACCTTTGGTTAACTTCCCTCATGATTATGAGCAGTTTGAAAGTTTTTTCATGCCTCTACACATCAAGACAACAAAGTTGTTATCTCAGTGCATACAATGCTTTGTCAGTACAAATAGTATACACTTCAATTTTACACCAAAGTACTTAGTGCAAACCTAATGGAAACACCTTAGGTTAACTTCCCACATGATTCTGAGATGACTGAAAGTTGTTTCATGCCTCTAGACATCAAGACAAAAAAGTTGTTATCTCAGTGCATACAATGCTTTGACAATACAAAGAGTATACATTTCAATTTTACACCAAAGTACTTACTGCAAACCTAATGGAAACACCTAAGGTTAACTTCCCACATGATTCTGAAATGTCTGCAAGTTGTTTCATGCCTCTGTACATAAAGACAAAAAAGTTGATTTCTCAGAGAATAGAGTGCTTTGACATTAAAAGTATTATACATTTGAATTTTACACCAAAGTACTTAGTGCAAACCTAATGGAAACACCTTAGGTTAACTTCCCACATGATTCTGAGATGACTGAAAGTTGTTTCATGCCTCTAGACATCAAGACAAAAAAGTTGCTATATCAGTGCATACAATGCTTTGACAGTACAAAGAGTATACATTTCAATTTTACACCAAAGTACTTACTGCAAACCTAATGGAAACACCTTAGGTTAACTTCCCACATGATTCTGAGATGACTGAAAGTTGTTTCATGCCTCTATACATCAAGACAACAAAGTTGTTATCTCAGTGCATACAATGCTTTGACAATACAAAGAGTATGCATTTCAATTTTAAACCAAACTACTTACTGCAAACCTAATGGAAACACCTTAGGTTAACTTCCCACATGATTATGAGCAGTTTGAACGTTGTTTCATGCCTATATACATCAAGACAAAAAAGTTTTTTTCTCAGTGCTTCCAAAGCTTTGCAATACAAATAGTATACATTTCAATTTTACACCAAAGTACTTTGTGCAAACCTAATGGAAACACCTTAGGTTAACTTCCCACATGATTCTGAGATGACTGAAAGTTGTTTCATGCCTCTAGACATCAAGACAAAAAAGTTGTTATCTCAGTGCATACAATGCTTTGACAATACAAAGAGTATACATTTCAATTTTACACCAAAGTACTGACTGCAAACCTAATGGAAACACCTTAGGTTAACTTCCCACATGATTCTGAGATGACTGAAAGTTGTTTCATGCCTCTAGACATCAGGACAAAAAAGTTGTTCTCTCAGTGCATACAATGCTTTGACAATACAAAGAGTATACATTTCAATTTTACACCAAAGTCCTTACTGCAAACCTAATGGAAACACCTAAGGTTAACTTCCCACATGATTCTGAAATGTCTGCAAGTTGTTTCATGCCTCTGTACATAAAGACAAAAAAGTTGATTTCTCAGAGAATAGAGTGCTTTGACATTAAAAGTATTATACATTTGAATTTTACACCAAAGTACTTAGTGCAAACCTAATGGAAACACCTTAGGTTAACTTCCCACATGATTCTGAGATGACTGAAAGTTGTTTCATGCCTCTAGACATCAAGACAAAAAAGTTGTTATCTCAGTGGATACAATGCTTTGACAATACAAAGAGTATACATTTCAATTTTACACCAAAGTATTTACTGCAAACCTAATGGAAACACCTTAGGTTAACTTCCCACATGATTCTGAGATGACTGAAAGTGTTTCATGCCTCTATACATCAAGACAACAAAGTTGTTATCTCAGTGCATACAATGCTTTGACAATACAAAGAGTATGCATTTCAATTTTAAACCAAAGTACTTACTGCAAACCTAATGGAAACACCTTTGGTTAACTTCCCACATGATTATGAGCAGTTTGAAAGTTGTTTCATGCCTATATACATCAAGACAAAAAAGTTCTTTTCTCAGTGCTTCCAAAGCTTTGCAATACAAATAGTATACATTTCAATTTTACACCAAAGTACTTAGTGCAAACCTAATGGAAACACCTTAGGTTAACTTCCCACATGATTGTGAGATGACTGAAAGTTGTTTCATGCCTCTAGACATCAGGACAAAAAAGTTGTTCTCTCAGTGCATACAATGCTTTGACAATACAAAGAGTATACATTTCAATTTTACACCAAAGTACTTACTGCAAACCTAATGGAAACACCTTAGGTTAACTTCCTACATGATTCGGAAATGTCTGCAAGTTGTTTCATGCCTCTGTACATAAAGACAAAAAAGTTGATTTCTCAGAGATTAGAGTGCTTTGACATTAAAAGTATTATAGATTTGAATTTTACACCAAAGTACTTAGTGCAAACCTAATGGAAACACCCTAGTTCAACTTCCCACATGATTATGAGTAGTTTGAAAGTAGTTTCATGCCTCTGCTCATCAAGACAAAAAAGTTCTTTTCTCAGTGCTTCCAATGCTTTGACAATACAAATAGTATACATTTCAATTTTACACCAAAGAACTTACTGCAAAACTAATGGAAACACCTTAGGTTAACTTCCCACATGATTCTGAGATGACTGAAAGTTGTTTCATGCCTTTAGACATTAAGACAAAAAAGTTGTTATCTCAGTGCATACAATGCTTTGACGTAACAGTAGTATACACTTAAATTGTACTGAAAAGTCCTGACTGCAAACCTAATGGAAACACCTTTGGTTAACTTCCCTCATGATTATGAGCAGTTTGAAAGTTTTTTCATACCTCTATACATCAAGACAACAAAGTTGTTATCTCAGTGCATACAATGCTTTGTCAGTACAAATAGTATACACTTCAATTTTACACCAAAGTACTTAGTGCAAACCTAATGGAAACACCTTAGGTTAACTTCCCACATGATTCTGAGATGACTGAAAGTTGTTTCATGCCTCTAGACATCAAGACAAAAAAGTTGCTATCTCAGTGCATACAAAGCTTTGACAATACAAAGAGTATACATTTCAATTTTACACCAAAGTACTTACTGCAAACCTAATGGAAACACCTTAGGTTAACTTCCCACATGATTCTGAGATGACTGAAAGTTGTTTCATGCCTCTATACATCAAGACAACAAAGTTGTTATCTCAGTGCATACAATGCTTTGACAATACAAAGAGTATGCATTTCAATTTTAAACCAAAGTACTTACTGCAAACCTAATGGAAACACCTTTGGTTAACTTCCCACATGATTATGAGCAGTTTGAAAGTTGTTTCATGCCTATATACATCAAGACAAAAAAGTTCTTTTCTCAGTGCTTCCAAAGCTTTGCAATACAAATAGTATACATTTCAATTTTACACCAAAGTACTTAGTGCAAACCTAATGGAAACACCCTAGTTCAACTTCCCACATGATTATGAGTAGTTTGAAAGTAGTTTCATGCCTCTGCTCATCAAGACAAAAAAGTTCTTTTCTCAGTGCTTCCAATGCTTTGACAATACAAATAGTATACATTTCAATTTTACACCAAAGAACTTACTGCAAAACTAATGGAAACACCTTAGGTTAACTTCCCACATGATTCTGAGATGACTGAAAGTTGTTTCATGCCTTTAGACATTAAGACAAAAAATTTGTTATCTCAGTGCATACAATGCTTTGACAATACAAAGAGTATGCATTTCAATTTTAAACCAAAGTACTTACTGCAAACCTAATGGAAACACCTTTGGTTAACTTCCCACATGATTCTGAAATGTCTGCAGGTTGTTTCATGCCTCTGTACATAAAGACAAAAAAGTTGATTTCTCAGAGAATAGAGTGCTTTGACATTAAAAGTATTATACATTTGAATTTTACACCAAAGTACTTAGTGCAAACCTAATGGAAACACCTTAGGTTAACTTCCCACATGATTCTGAGATGACTGAAAGTTGTTTCATGCCTCTAGACATCAAGACGAAAAAGTTGTTATCTCAGTGCATACAATGCTTTGACAGTACAAAGAGTATACATTTCAATTTTACACCAAAGTACTTACTGCAAACCTAATGGAAACACCTTAGGTTAACTTCCCACATGATTCTTAGATGACTGAAAGTTGTTTCATGCCTCTATACATCAGGACAACAAAGTTGTTATCTCAGTGCATACAATGCTTTGACAATACAAAGAGTATGCATTTCAATTTTAAACCAAAGTACTTACTGCAAACCTAATGGAAACAGCTTTGGTTAACTTCCCACATGATTATGAGCAGTTTGAAAGTTGTTTCATGCCTATATACATCAAGACAAAAAAGTTCTTTTCTCAGTGCTTCCAAAGCTTTGCAATACAAATAGTATACATTTCAATTTTACACCAAAGTACTTAGTGCAAACCTAATGGAAACACCTTAGGTTAACTTCCCACATGATTCTGAGATGACTGAAAGTTGTTTCATGCCTCTAGACATCAGGACAAAAAAGTTGTTCTCTCAGTGCATACAATGCTTTGACAATACAAAGAGTATACATTTCAATTTTACACCAAAGTTCTTACTGCAAACCTAATGGAAACACCTTAGGTTAACTTCCTACATGATTCTGAAATGTCTGCAAGTTGTTTCATGCCTCTGTACATAAAGACAAAAAAGTTGATTTCTCTGAGAATAGAGTGCTTTGACATTAAAAGTACTACACATTTGAATTTTACACCAAAGTACTTAGTGCAAACCTAATGGAAACACCTTAGGTTAACTTCCCACATGATTCTGAGATGACTGAAAGTTGTTTCATGCCTCTAGACATCAAGACAAAAAAGTTGTTATATCAGTGCATACAATGCTTTGACAGTACAAAGAGTATACATTTCAATTTTACACCAAAGTACTTACTGCAAACCTAATGGAAACACCTTAGGTTAACTTCCCACATGATTCTGAGATGACTGAAAGTTGTTTCATGCCTCTATACATCAAGACAACAAAGTTGTTATCTCAGTGCATACAATGCTTTGACAATACAAAGAGTATGCATTTCAATTTTAAACCAAACTACTTACTGCAAACCTAATGGAAACACCTTAGGTTAACTTCCCACATGATTATGAGCAGTTTGAACGTTGTTTCATGCCTATATACATCAAGACAAAAAAGTTTTTTTCTCAGTGCTTCCAAAGTTTTGTAATACAAATAGTATACATTTCAATTTTACACCAAAGTACTTTGTGCAAACCTAATGGAAACACCTTAGGTTAACTTCCCACATGATTCTGAGATGACTGAAAGTTGTTTCATGCCTCTAGACATCAAGACAAAAAAGTTGTTATCTCAGTGCATACAATGCTTTGACAATACAAAGAGTATACATTTCAATTTTACACCAAAGTACTGACTGCAAACCTAATGGAAACACCTTAGGTTAACTTCCCACATGATTCTGAGATGACTGAAAGTTGTTTCATGCCTCTAGACATCAGGACAAAAAAGTTGTTCTCTCAGTGCATACAATGCTTTGACAATACAAAGAGTATACATTTCAATTTTACACCAAAGTCCTTACTGCAAACCTAATGGAAACACCTAAGGTTAACTTCCCACATGATTCTGAAATGTCTGCAAGTTGTTTCATGCCTCTGTACATAAAGACAAAAAAGTTGATTTCTCAGAGAATAGAGTGCTTTGACATTAAAAGTATTATACATTTGAATTTTACACCAAAGTACTTAGTGCAAACCTAATGGAAACACCTTAGGTTAACTTCCCACATGATTCTGAGATGACTGAAAGTTGTTTCATGCCTCTAGACGTCAAGACAAAAAAGTTGTTATCTCAGTGGATACAAAGCTTTGACAATACAAAGAGTATACATTTCAATTTTACACCAAAGTATTTACTGCAAACCTAATGGAAACACCTTAGGTTAACTTCCCACATGATTCTGAGATGACTGAAAGTTGTTTCATGCCTCTATACATCAAGACAACAAAGTTGTTATCTCAGTGCATACAATGCTTTGACAATACAAAGAGTATGCATTTCAATTTTAAACCAAAGTACTTACTGCAAACCTAATGGAAACACCTTTGGTTAACTTCCCACATGATTATGAGCAGTTTGAAAGTTGTTTCATGCCTATATACATCAAGACAAAAAAGTTCTTTTCTCAGTGCTTCCAAAGCTTTGCAATACAAATAGTATACATTTCAATTTTACACCAAAGTACTTAGTGCAAACCTAATGGAAACACCTTAGGTTAACTTCCCACATGATTCTGAGATGACTGTAAGTTGTTTCATGCCTCTAGACATCAGGACAAAAAAGTTGTTCTCTCAGTGCATACAATGCTTTGACAATACAAATAGTATACATTTCAATTTTACACCAAAGAACTTACTGCAAAACTAATGGAAACACCTTAGGTTAACTTCCCACATGATTCTGAGATGACTGAAAGTTGTTTCATGCCTTTAGACATTAAGACAAAAAAGTTGTTATCTCAGTGCATACAATGCTTTGACAATACAAAGAGTATACATTTCAATTTTAACACCAAAGTACTTACTGCAAACCTAATGGAAACACCTTAGGTTATCTTCCCACATGATTCTGAGATGACTGAAAGTTGTTTCATGCGTCTATACATCAAGACAACAAAGTTGTTATCTCAGTGCATACAATGCTTTGACAATACAAAGAGTATGCATTTCAATTTTAAACCAAAGTACTTACTGCAAAACTAATGGAAACACCTTAGGTTAACTTCCCACATGATTCTGAGATGACTGAAAGTTGTTTCATGCCTTTAGACATCAAGAGAAAAAAGTTGTTATCTCAGTGCATACAATGCTTTGACAATACAAAGAGTATACATTTCAATTTTACACCAAAGTACTTACTGCAAACCTAATGGAAACACCTAAGGTTAACTTCCCACATGATTCTGAAATGTCTGCAAGTTGTTTCATGCCTCTGTACATAAAGACAAAAAAGTTGATTTCTCAGAGAATAGAGTGCTTTGACATTAAAAGTATTATACATTTGAATTTTACACCAAAGTACTTAGTGCAAACCTAATGGAAACACCTTAGGTTGACTTCCCACATGATTCTGAGATGACTGAAAGTTGTTTCATGCCTCTAGACATCAGGACAAAAAAGTTGTTATCTCTGTGCATACAATACTTTGACAATACAAAGAGTATACATTTCAATTTTACACCAAAGTACTTACTGCAAACCGAATGGAAACACCTTAGGTTAACGTCCCACATGATTCTGAGATGACTGAAAGTTGATTCATGCCTCTATACATCACGACAGCAAAGTTGTTATCTCAGTGCATACAGTGCTTTGACAATACAAAGAGTATGCATTTCAATTTTAAACCAAAGTACTTACTGCAAACCTAATGCAAACACCTTTGGTTAACTTCCCACATGATTATGAGCAGTTTGAAAGTTGTTTCATGCCTCTAGACATCAAGACAAAAAAGTTGTTATCTCAGTGCATACAATGCTTTGACAATACAAAGAGTATACATTTCAATTTGACACCAAAGTACTTACTGCAAACCTAATGGAAACACCTTAGGTTAACTTCCTACATGATTCTGAAATGTCTGCAAGTTGTTTCATGCCTCTGTACATAAAGACAAAAAAGTTGATTTCTCAGAGATTAGAGTGCTTTGACATTAAAAGTATTATACATTTGAATTTTACACCAAAGTACTTAGGGCAAACCTAATGGAAACACCTTAGGTTAACTTCCCAGATAATTCTGAGATGACTGAAAGTTGTTTCATGCCTCTAGACATCAAGACAAAAAAGTTGTTATCTCAGTGCATACAATGCTTTGACTATACAAAGAGTATACATTTCAATTTTACACCAAAGTACTTACTGCAAACCTAATGGAAACACCTAAGGTTAACTTCCCACATGATTCTGAAATGTCTGCAAGTTGTTTCATGCCTCTGTACATAAAGACAAAAAAGTTGATTTCTCAGAGAATAGAGTGCTTTGACATTAAAAGTATTATACATTTGAATTTTACACCAAAGTACTTAGTGCAAACCTAATGGAAACACCTTAGGTTAACTTCCCACATGATTCTGAGATGACTGAAAGTTGTTTCATGCCTCTAGACATCAAAACAAAAAAGTTATTATCTCAGTGCATACAATGCTTTGACAATACAAAGAGTATGCATTTGAATTTTACTCCAAAGTACTTAGTGCAAACCTAATGGAAACACCTTAGGTTAACTTCCCACATGATTCTGAGATGACTGAAAGTTGTTTCATGCCTTTAGACATTAAGACAAAAAAGTTGTTATCTCAGTGCATACAATGCTTTGATGTAACAGTAGTATACACTTAAATTGTACTGAAAAGTCCTGACTGCAAACCTAATGGAAACACCTTAGGTTAACGTCCCACATGATTCTGAGATGACTGAAAGTTGATTCATGCCTCTATACATCACGACAGCAAAGTTGTTATCTCAGTGCATACAGTGCTTTGACAATACAAAGAGTATGCATTTCAATTTTAAACCAAAGTACTTACTGCAAACCTAATGCAAACACCTTTGGTTAACTTCCCACATCATTATGAGCAGTTTGAAAGTTGTTTCATGCCTCTAGACATCAAGACAAAAAAGTTGTTATCTCAGTGCATACAATGCTTTGACAATACAAAGAGTATACATTTCAATTTGACACCAAAGTACTTACTGCAAACCTAATGGAAACACCTTATGTTAACTTCCTACATGATTCTGAAATGTCTGCAAGTTGTTTCATGCCTCTGTACATAAAGACAAAAAAGTTGATTTCTCAGAGATTAGAGTGCTTTGACATTAAAAGTATTATACATTTGAATTTTACACCAAAGTACTTAGGGCAAACCTAATGGAAACACCTTAGGTTAACTTCCCAGATAATTCTGAGATGACTGAAAGTTGTTTCATGCCTCTAGACATCAAGACAAAAAAGTTGTTATCTCAGTGCATACAATGCTTTGACTATACAAAGAGTATACATTTCAATTTTACACCAAAGTACTTACTGCAAACCTAATGGAAACACCTAAGGTTAACTTCCCACATGATTCTGAAATGTCTGCAAGTTGTTTCATGCCTCTGTACATAAAGACAAAAAAGTTGATTTCTCAGAGAATAGAGTGCTTTGACATTAAAAGTATTATACATTTGAATTTTACACCAAAGTACTTAGTGCAAACCTAATGGAAACACCTTAGGTTAACTTCCCACATGATTCTGAGATGACTGAAAGTTGTTTCATGCCTCTAGACATCAAGACCAAAAAGTTGTTATCTCAGTGCATACAATGCTTTGACAATACAAAGAGTATACATTTCAATTTTACACCAAAGTACTTACTGCAAACCTAATGGAAACACCTTAGGTTAACTTCCCACATGATTCTGAGATGACTGAAAGTTGTTTCATGCCTCTAGACATCAAGACAAAAAAGTTGTTATCTCAGTGCATATTATGCTTTGACAATACAAAGAGTATACTTTTCAATTTTACACAGAAGTACTTACTGCAAACCTAATGGAAACAATCTAGGTTAACTTCCCTCATGATTCTGAAATGTCTGCAAGTTGTTTCATGCCTCTGTACATAAAGACAAAAAAGTTGATTTCTCAGAGATTAGAGTGCTTTAAGATTAAAAGTATTATAGATTTGAATTTTACACCAAAGTACTTAGTGCAAACCTAATGGAAACACCCTAGTTCAACTTCCCACATGATTATGAGTAGTTTGAAAGTAGTTTCATGCCTCTGCTCATCAAGACAAAAAAGTTCTTTTCTCAGTGCTTCCAAAACTTTGACAATACAAATAGTATACATTTCAATTTTACACCAAAGAACTTACTGCAAAACTAATGGAAACACCTTAGGTTAACTTCCCACATGATTCTGAGATGACTGAAAGTTGTTTCATACCTTTAGACATTAAGACAAAAGAGTTGTTATCTCAGTGCATACAATGCTTTGACGTAACAGTAGTATACACTTAAAATGTACTGAAAAGTCCTGACTGCAAACCTAATGGAAACACCTTTGGTTAACTTCCCTCATGATTATGAGCAGTTTGAAAGTTTTTTCATGCCTCTATACATCAAGACAACAAAGTTGTTATCTCAGTGCATACAATGCTTTGTCAGTACAAATAGTATACACTTCAATTTTACACCAAAGTACTTAGTGGAAACCTAATGGAAACACCTTAGGTTAACTTCCCACATGATTCTGAGATGACTGAAAGTTGTTTCATGCCTCTAGACATCAAGACCAAAAAGTTGTTATCTCAGTGCATAGAATGCTTTAACAATACAAAGAGTATGCATTTCAATTTTAAACCAAAGTACTTACTGCAAACCTAATGGAAACACCTTAGGTTAACTTCCCAGATGATTCTGAGATGACTGAAAGTTGTTTCATGCCTCTATACATCAAGACAACAAAGTTGTTATCTCAGTGCATACAATGCTTTGACAATACAAAGAGTATGCATTTCAATTTTAAACCAAAGTACTTACTGCAAACCGAATGGAAACACCTTTGGTTAACTTCCCACATGATTATGAGCAGTTTGAAAGTTGTTTCATGCCTATATACATCAAGACCAAAAAGTTCTTTTCTCAGTGCTTCCAAAGCTTTGCAATACAAATAGTATACATTTCAATTTTACACCAAAGTACTTACTGCAAACCTAATGGAAACACCTTAGGTTAACTTCCCACATGATTCTGAGATGACTGAAAGTTGTTTCATGCCTCTAGACATCAAGACAAAAAAGTTGTTATCTCAGTGCATACAATGCTTTGACAATACAAAGAGTATACATTTCAATTTTACACCAAAGTACTTACTGCAAACCTAATGGAAACACCTAAGGTTAACTTCCCACATGATTCTGAAATGTCTGCAAGTTGTTTCATGCCTCTGTACATAAAGACAAAAAAGTTGATTTCTCAGAGAATAGAGTGCTTTGACATTAAAAGTATTATACATTTGAATTTTACACCAAAGTACTTAGTGCAAACCTAATGGAAACACCTTAGGTTAACTTCCCACATGATTCTGAGATGTCTGAAAGTTGTTTCATGCCTTTAGACATTAAGACAAAAAAGTTGTTATCTCAGTGCATACAATGCTTTGACGTAAAAGTAGTATACACTTAAATTGTACTGAAAAGTCCTGAATGCAAACCTAATGGAAACACCTTTGGTTAACTTCCCTCATGATTATGAGCAGTTTGAAAGTTTTTTCATACCTCTATACATCAAGACAACAAAGTTGTTATCTCAGTGCATACAATGCTTTGTCAGTACAAATAGTATACACTTCAATTTTACACCAAAGTACTTAGTGCAAACCTAAAGGAAACACCTTAGGTTAACTTCCCACATGATTCTGAGATGACTGAAAGTTGTTTCATGCCTCTAGACATCAAGACCAAAAAGTTGTTATCTCAGTGCATACAATGCTTTGACAATACAAAGAGTATACATTTCAATTTTACACCAAAGTACTTACTGCAAACCTAATGGAAACACCTTAGGTTAACTTCCCACATGATTCTGAGATGACTGAAAGTTGTTTCATGCCTCTATACATCAAGACAACAAAGTTGTTATCTCAGTGCATACAATGCTTTGACAATACAAAGAGTATGCATTTCAATTTTAAACCAAAGTACTTACTGCAAACCTAATGGAAACACCTTTGGTTAACTTCCCACATGATTATGAGCAGTTTGAAAGTTGTTTCATGCCTATATACATCAAGACAAAAAAGTTCTTTTCTCAGTGCTTCCAAAGCTTTGCAATACAAATAGTATACATTTCAATTTTACACCAAAGTACTTAGTGCAAACCTAATGGAAACACCTTAGGTTAACTTCCCACATGATTCTGAGATGACTGAAAGTTGTTTCATGCCTCTAGACATCAGGACAAAAAAGTTGTTCTCTCAGTGCATACAATGCTTTGACAATACAAAGAGTATACATTTCAATTTTACACCAAAGTACTTACTGCAAACCTAATGGAAACACCTTAGGTTAACTTCCCACATGATTCTGAAATGTCTGCAAGTTGTTTCATGCCTCTGTACATAAAGACAAAAAAGTTGATTTCTCAGAGATTAGAGTGCTTTGACATTAAAAGTATTAAAGATTTGAATTTTACACCAAAGTACTTAGTGCAAACCTAATGGAAACACCCTAGTTCAACTTCCCACATGATTATGAGTAGTTTGAAAGTAGTTTCATGCCTCTGCTCATCAAGACAAAAAAGTTCTTTTCTCAGTGCTTCCAATGCTTTGACAATACAAATAGTATACATTTCAATTTTACACGAAAGAACTTACTGCAAAACTAATGGAAACACCTTAGGTTAACTTCCCACATGATTCTGAGATGACTGAAAGTTGTTTCATGCCTTTAGACATTAAGACAAAAAAGTTGTTATCTCAGTGCATACAATGCTTTGACGTAACAGTAGTATACACTTAAATTGTACTGAAAAGTCCTGACTGCAAACCTAATGGAAACACCTTTGGTTAACTTCCCTCATGATTATGAGCAGTTTGAAAGTTTTTTCATACCTCTATACATCAAGACAACAAAGTTGTTATCTCAGTGCATACAATGCTTTGTCAGTACAAATAGTATACACTTCAATTTTACACCAAAGTACTTAGTGCAAACCTAATGGAAACACCTTAGGTTAACTTCCCACATGATTCTGAGATGACTGAAAGTTGTTTCATGCCTCTAGACATCAGGAGAAAAAAGTTGTTCTCTCAGTGCATACAAAGCTTTGACAATACAAAGAGTATACATTTCAATTTTACACCAAAGTACTTACTGCAAACCTAATGGAAACAACCTAGGTTAACTTCCCTCATGATTCTGAAATGTCTGCAAGTTGTTTCATGCCTCTGTACATAAAGACAAAAAAGTTGATTTCTCAGAGATTAGAGTGCTTTAAGATTAAAAGTATTATAGATTTGAATTTTACACCAAAGTACTTAGTGCAAACCTAATGGAAACACCCTAGTTCAACTTCCACATCATTATGAGTAGTTTGAAAGTAGTTTCATGCCTCTGCTCATCAAGACAAAAAAGTTCTTTTCTCAGTGCTTCCAAAACTTTGACAATACAAATAGTATACATTTCAATTTTACACCAAAGAACTTACTGCAAAACTAATGGAAACACCTTAGGTTAACTTCCCACATGATCCTGAGATGACTGAAAGTTGTTTCATACCTTTAGACATTAAGACAAAAGAGTTGTTATCTCAGTGCATACAATGCTTTGACGTAACAGTAGTATACACTTAAATTGTACTGAAAAGTCCTGACTGCAAACCTAATGGAAACACCTTTGGTTAACTTCCCTCATGATTATGAGCAGTTTGAAAGTTTTTTCATGCCTCTATACATCAAGACAACAAAGTTGTTATCTCAGTGCATACAATGCTTTGTCAGTACAAATAGTATACACTTCAATTTTACACCAAAGTACTTAGTGCAAACCTAATGGAAACACCTTAGGTTAACTTCCCACATGATTCTGAGATGACTGAAAGTTGTTTCATGCCTCTAGACATCAAGACAAA
Source organism: Mobula birostris (assembly GCF_030028105.1). Lineage (NCBI taxonomy): Eukaryota > Metazoa > Chordata > Chondrichthyes > Myliobatiformes > Myliobatidae > Mobula > Mobula birostris. Next base: position 72,550 of record NW_027278445.1, read on the forward strand.
AAAGTTGTTATCTCAGTGCATACAATGCTTTGACAATACAAAGAGTATACATTTCAATTTTACACCAAAGTACTTACAGCAAACCTAATGGAAACACCTAAGGTTAACTTCCCACATGATTCTGAGATGACTGAAAGTTGTTTCATGCCTCTATACATCAAGACAACAAAGTTGTTATCTCAGTGCATACAATGCTTTGACAATACAAAGAGTATGCATTTCAATTTTAAACCAAAGTACTTACTGCAAACCTAATGGAAACACCTTTGGTTAACTTCCCACATGATTATGAGCAGTTTGAAAGTTGTTTCATGCCTATATACATCAAGACAAAAAAGTTCTTTTCTCAGTGCTTCCAAAGCTTTGCAATACAAATAGTATACATTTCAATTTTACACCAAAGTACTTGGTGCAAAGCTAATGGAAACACCTTAGGTTAACTTCCCACATGATTCTGAGATGACTGAAAGTTGTTTCATGCCTCTAGACATCAGGACAAAAAGTTGTTCTCTCAGTGCATACAATGCTTTGACAATACAAAGAGTATACATTTCAATTTTACACCAAAGTACTTACTGCAAACCTAATGGAAACACCTTAGGTTAACTTCCCACATGATTCTGAAATGTCTGCAAGTTGTTTCATGCCTCTGTACATAAAGACAAAAAAGTTGATTTCTCAGAGATTAGAGTGCTTTGACATTAAAAGTATTAAAGATTTGAATTTTACACCAAAGTACTTAGTGCAAACCTAATGGAAACACCCTAGTTCAACTTCCCACATGATTATGAGTAGTTTGAAAGTAGTTTCATGCCTCTGCTCATCAAGACAAAAAAGTTCTTTTCTCAGTGCTTCCAATGCTTTGACAATACAAATAGTATACATTTCAATTTTACACCAAAGAACTTACTGCAAAACTAATGGAAACACCTTAGGTTAACTTCCCACATGATTCTGAGATGACTGAAAGTTGTTTCATGCCTTTAGACATTAAGACAAAAAAGTTGTTATCTCAGTGCATACAATGCTTTGACGTAACAGTAGTATACACTTAAATTGTACTGAAAAGTCCTGACTGCAAACCTAATGGAAACACCTTTGGTTAACTTCCCTCATGATTATGAGCAGTTTGAAAGTTTTTTCATACCTCTATACATCAAGACAACAAAGTTGTTATCTCAGTGCATACAATGCTTTGTCAGTACAAATAGTATACACTTCAATTTTACACCAAAGTACTTAGTGCAAACCTAATGGAAACACCTTAGGTTAACTTCCCACATGATTCTGAGATGACTGAAAGTTGTTTCATGCCTCTAGACATCAAGACAAAAAAGTTGTTATCTCAGTGCATACAATGCTTTGACAATACAAAGAGTATACATTTCAATTTTACACCAAAGTACTTACTGCAAACCTAATGGAAACACCTAAGGTTAACTTCCCACATGATTCTGAAATGTCTGCAAGTTGTTTCATGCCCCTGTACATAAAGACAAAAAAGTTGATTTCTCAGAGAATAGAGTGCTTTGACATTAAAAGTATTATACATTTGAATTTTACACCAAAGTACTTAGTGCAAACCTAATGGAAACACCTTAGGTTAACTTCCCACATGATTCTGAGATGACTGAAAGTTGTTTCATGCCTCTAGACATCAAGACAAAAAAGTTGTTATCTCAGTGCATACAATGCTTTGACAATACAAAGAGTATACATTTCAATTTTACACCAAAGTACTTACTGCAAACCTAATGGAAACACGTTAGGTTAACTTCCCACATGATTCTGAGATGACTGAAAGTTGTTTCATGCCTCTATACATCAAGACAACAAAGTTGTTATCTCAGTGCATACAATGCTTTGACAATACAAAGAGTATGCATTTCAATTTTAAACCAAAGTACTTACTGCAAACCTAATGGAAACACCTTTGGTTAACTTCCCACATGATTATGAGCAGTTTGAAAGTTGTTTCATGCCTATATACATCAAGACAAAAAAGTTCTTTTCTCAGTGCTTCCAAAGCTTTGCAATACAAATAGTATACATTTCAATTTTACACCAAAGTACTTAGTGCAAACCTAATGGAAACACCTTAGGTTAACTTCCCACATGATTCTGAGATGACTGAAAGTTGTTTCATGCCTCTAGACATCAGGACAAAAAAGTTGTTCTCTCAGTGCATACAATGCTTTGACAATACAAAGAGTATACATTTCAATTTTACACCAAAGTACTTACTGCAAACCTAATGGAAACACCTTAGCTTAACTTCCCACATGATTCTGAAATGTCTGCAAGTTGTTTCATGCCTCTGTACATAAAGACAAAAAAGTTGATTTCTCAGAGATTAGAGTGCTTTGACATTAAAAGTATTATAGATTTGAATTTTACATCAAAGTACTTAGTGCAAACCTAATGGAAACACCCTAGTTCAACTTCCCACATGATTATGAGTAGTTTGAAAGTAGTTTCATGCCTCTGCTCATCAAGACAAAAAAGTTCTTTACTGAGTGCTTCCAAAGCTTTGACAATACAAATAGTATACATTTCAATTTTACACCAAAGAACTTACTGCAAAACTAATGGAAACACCTTAGGTTAACTTCCCACATGATTCTGAGATGACTGAAAGTTGTTTCATGCCTTTAGACATTAAGACAAAAAAGTTGTTATCTCAGTGCATACAATGCTTTGACGTAACAGTAGTATACACTTAAATTGTACTGAAAAGTCCTGACTGCAAACCTAATGGAAACACCTTTGGTTAACTTCCCTCATGATTATGAGAAGTTTGAAAGTTTTTTCATACCTCTATACATCAAGACAACAAAGTTGTTATCTCAGTGCATACAATGCTTTGTCAGTACAAATAGTATACACATCAATTTTACACCAAAGTACTTAGTGCAAACCTAATGGAAACACCTTAGGTTAACTTCCCACATGATTCTGAGATGACTGAAAGTTGTTTCATGCCTCTAGACATCAAGACAAAAAAGTTGTTATCTCAGTGCATACAATGCTTTGACAATACAAAGAGTATACATTTTAATTTTACACCAAAGTACTTACTGCAAACCTAATGGAAACACCTAAGGTTAACTTCCCACATGATTCTGAAATGTCTGCAAGTTGTTTCATGCCCCTGTACATAAAGAGAAAAAAGTTGATTTCTCAGAGAATAGAGTGCTTTGACATTAAAAGTATTATACATTTGAATTTTACACAAAAGTACTTAGTGCAAACCTAATGAAACACCTTAGGTTAACTTCCCACATGATTCTGAGATGACTGAAAGTTGTTTCATGCCTCTAGACATCAAGACAAAAAAGTTGTTATCTCAGTGCATACAATGCTTTGACAATACAAAGAGTATACATTTCAATTTTACACCAAAGTACTTACTGCAAACCTAATGGAAACACCTTAGGTTAACTTCCCACATGATTCTGAGATGACTGAAAGTTGTTTCATGCCTCTATACATCAAGACAACAAAGTTGTTATCTCAGTGCATACAATGCTTTGACAATACAAAGAGTATGCATTTCAATTTTAAACCAAAGTACTTTCTGCAAACCTAATGGAAACATCTTTGGTTAACTTCCCTCATGATTATGAGCAGTTTGAAAGTTTTTTCATGCCTCTATACATCAAGACAACAAAGTTGTTATCTCAGTGCATACAATGCTTTGTCAGTACAAATAGTATACACTTCAATTTTACACCAAAGTACTTAGTGCAAACCTAATGGAAACACCTTAGGTTAACTTCCCACATGATTCTGAGATGACTGAAAGTTGTTTCATGCCTCTAGACATCAAGACAAAAAAGTTGTTATCTCAGTGCATACAATGCTTTGACAATACAAAGAGTATACATTTCAATTTTACACCAAAGTACTTACAGCAAACCTAATGGAAACACCTAAGGTTAACTTCCCACATGATTCTGAAATGTCTGCAAGTTGTTTCATGCCTCTGTACATAAAGACAAAAAAGTTGATTTCTCAGAGAATAGAGTGCTTTGACATTAAAAGTATTATACATTTGAATTTTACACCAAAGTACTTAGTGCAAACCTAATGGAAACACCTTAGGTTAACTTCCCACATGATTCTGAGATGACTGAAAGTTGTTTCATGCCTTTAGACATTAAGACAAAAAAGTTGTTATCTCAGTGCATACAATGCTTTGACGTAAAAGTAGTATACACTTAAATTGTACTGAAAAGTCCTGACTGCAAACCTAATGGAAACACCTTTGGTTAACTTCCCTCATGATTATGAGCAGTTTGAAAGTTTTTCATACCTCTATACATCAAGACAACAAAGTTGTTATCTCAGTGCATACAATGCTTTGTCAGTACAAATAGTATACACTTCAATTTTACACCAAAGTACTTAGTGCAAACCTAATGGAAACACCTTAGGTTAACTTCCCACATGATTCTGAGATGACTGAAAGTTGTTTCATGCCTCTAGACATCAAGACAAAAAAGTTGTTATCTCAGTGCATACAATGCTTTGACAAAACAAAGAGTATACATTTCAATTTTACACCAAAGTACTTACTGCAAACCTAATGGAAACACCTTAGGTTAACTTCCCACATGATTCTGAGATGACTGAAAGTTGTTACATGCCTCTATACATCAAGACAACAAAGTTGTTATCTCAGTGCATACAATGCTTTGACAATACAAAGAGTATGCATTTCAATTTTAAACCAAAGTACTTACTGCAAGCCTAATGGAAACACCTTTGGTTAACTTCCCACATGATTATGAGCAGTTTGAAAGTTGTTTCATGCCTATATACATCAAGACAAAAAAGTTCTTTTCTCAGTGCTTCCAAAGCTTTGCAATACAAATAGTATACATTTCAATTTACACCAAGTACTTAGTGCAAACCTAATGGAAACACCTTAGGTTAACTTCCCACATGATTCTGAGATGACTGAAAGTTGATTCATGCCTCTAGACATCAGGACAAAAAAGTTGTTATCTCAGTGCATACAATGCTTTGACAATACAAAGAGTATACATTTCAATTTTACACCAAAGTACTTACTGCAAACCTAATGGAAACACCTTAGCTTAACTTCCCACATGATTCTGAAATGTCTGCAAGTTGTTTCATGCCTCTGTACATAAAGACAAAAAAGTTGATTTCTCAGAGATTAGAGTGCTTTGACATTAAAAGTATTATAGATTTGAATTTTACATCAAAGTACTTAGTGCAAACCTAATGGAAACACCCTAGTTCAACTTCCCACATGATTATGAGTAGTTTGAAAGTAGTTTCATGCCTCTGCTCATCAAGACAAAAAAGTTCTTTTCTCAGTGCTTCCAAAGCTTTGACAATACAAATAGTATACATTTCAATTTTACACCAAAGAACTTACTGCAAAACTAATGGAAACACCTTAGGTTAACTTCCCACATGATTCTGAGATGACTGAAAGTTGTTTCATGCCTTTAGACATTAAGACAAAAAAGTTGTTATCTCAGTGCATACAATGCTTTGACGTAACAGTAGTATACACTTAAATTGTACTGAAAAGTCCTGACTGCAAACCTAATGGAAACACCTTTGGTTAACTTCCCTCATGATTATGAGCAGTTTGAAAGTTTTTTCATACCTCTATACATCAAGACAACAAAGTTGTTATCTCAGTGCATACAATGCTTTGTCAGTACAAATAGTATACACATCAATTTTACACCAAAGTACTTAGTGCAAACCTAATGGAAACACCTTAGGTTAACTTCCCACATGATTCTGAGATGACTGAAAGTTGTTTCATGCCTCTAGACATCAAGACAAAAAAGTTGTTATCTCAGTGCATACAATGCTTTGACAATACAAAGAGTATACATTTCAATTTTACACCAAAGTACTTACTGCAAACCTAATGGAAACACCTAAGGTTCACTTCCCACAATATTCTGAAATGTCTGCAAGTTGTTTCATGCCCCTGTACATAAAGACAAAAAAGTTGATTTCTCAGAGAATAGAGTGCTTTGACATTAAAAGTATTATACATTTGAATTTTACACAAAAGTACTTAGTGCAAACCTAATGGAAACACCTTAGGTTAACTTCCCACATGATTCTGAGATGACTGAAAGTTGTTTCATGCCTCTATACATCAAGACAACAAAGTTGTTATCTCAGTGCATACAATGCTTTGACAATACAAAGAGTATGCATTTCAATTTTAAACCAAAGTACTTACTGCAAACCTAATGGAAACACCTTTGGTTAACTTTCCACATGATTATGAGCAGTTTGAAAGTTGTTTCATGCCTATATACATCAAGACAAAAAAGTTCTTTTCTCAGTGCTTCCAAAGCTTTGCAATACAAATAGTATACATTTCAATTTTACACCAAAGTACTTAGTGCAAACCTAATGGAAACACCTTAGGTTAACTTCCCACATGATTCTGAGATGACTGAAAGTTGTTTCATGCCTTTAGACATTAAGACAAAAAAGTTGTTATCTCAGTGCATACAGTGCTTTGACGTAACAGTAGTATACACTTAAATTGTACTGAAAAGTCCTGACTGCAAACCTAATGGAAACACCTTTGGTTAACTTCCTTCATGATTATGAGCAGTTTGAAAGTTTTTTCATGCCTCTATACATCAAGACAACAAAGTTGTTATCTCAGTGCATACAATGCTTTGTCAGTAGAAATAGTGTACACTTCAATTTTACACCAAAGTACTTAGTGCAAACCTAATGGAAACACCTTAGGTTAACTTCCCACATGATTCTGAGATGACTGAAAGTTGTTTCATGCCTCTAGACATCAAGACAAAAAAGTTGTTATCTCAGTGCATACAATGCTTTGACAAAACAAAGAGTATACATTTCAATTTTACACCAAAGTCCTTACTGCAAACCTAATGGAAACACCTAAGGTTAACTTCCCACATGATTCTGAAATGTCTGCAAGTTGTTTCATGCCTCTGTACATAAAGACAAAAATGTTGATTTCTCAGAGAATAGAGTGCTTTGACATTAAAAGTATTATACATTTGAATTTTACACCAAAGTACTTAGTGCAAACCTAATGGAAACACCTTAGGTTAACTTCCCACATGATTCTGAGATGACTGAAAGTTGTTTCATGCCTCTAGATATCAAGACAAAAAAGTTGTTATCTCAGTGCATACAATGCTTTGACAATACAAAGAGTATGCATTTCAATTTTAAACCAAAGTACTTACTGCAAACCTAATGGAAACACCTTTGGTTAACTTCCCACATGATTATGAGCAGTTTGAAAGTTGTTTCATGCCTATATACATCAAGACAAAAAAGTTCTTTTCTCGGTGCTTCCAAAGCTTTGCAATACAAATAGTATACATTTCAATTTTACACCAAAGTACTTAGTGCAAACCTAATGGAAACACCTTAGGTTAACTTCCCACATGATTCTGAGATGACTGAAAGTTGTTTCATGCCTTTAGACATTAAGACAAAAAAGTTGTTATCTCAGTGCATACAATGCTTTGACGTAACAGTAGTATACACTTAAATTGTACTGAAAAGTCCTGACTGCAAACCTAATGGAAACACCTTTGGTTAACTTCCTTCATGATTATGAGCAGTTTGAAAGTTTTTTCATGCCTCTATACATCAAGACAACAAAGTTGTTATCTCAGTGCATACAATGCTTTGTCAGTACAAATAGTGTACACTTCAATTTTACACCAAAGTACTTAGTGCAAACCTAATGGAAACACCTTAGGTTAACTTCCCACATGATTCTGAATGACTGAAAGTTGTTTCATGCCTCTAGACATCAAGACAAAAAAGTTGTTATCTCAGTGCATACAATGCTTTGACAATACAAAGAGTATACATTTCAATTTTACACCAAAGTACTTACTGCAAACCTAATGGAAACACCTTAGGTTAACTTCCCACATGATTCTTAGATGACTGGAAGTTGTTTCATGCCTCTATACATCAAGACAACAAAGTTGTTATCTCAGTGCATACAATGCTTTGACAATACAAAGAGTATGCATTTCAATTTTAAACCAAAGTACTTACTGCAAACCTAATGGAAACACCTTTGGTTAACTTCCCACATGATTATGAGCAGTTTGAAAGTTGTTTCATGCCTATATACATCAAGACAAAAAAGTTCTTTTCTCAGTGCTTCCAAAGCTTTGCAATACAAATAGTATACATTTCAATTTTACACCAAAGTACTTAGTGCAAACCTAATGGAAACACCTTAGGTTAACTTCCCACATGATTCTGAGATGACTGAAAGTTGTTTCATGCCTCTAGACATCAGGACAAAAAAGTTGTTCTCTCAGTGCATACAATGCTTTGACAATACAAAGAGTATACATTTCAATTTTACACCAAAGTACTTACTGCAAACCTAATGGAAACACCTTAGCTTAACTTCCCACATGATTCTGAAATGTCTGCAAGTTGTTTCATGCCTCTGTACATAAAGACAAAAAAGTTGATTTCTCAGAGATTAGAGTGCTTTGACATTAAAAGTATTATAGATTTGAATTTTACACCAAAGTACTTAGTGCAAACCTAATGGAAACACCCTAGTTCAACTTCCCACATGATTATGAGTAGTTTGAAAGTAGTTTCATGCCTCTGCTCATCAAGACAAAAAAGTTCTTTTCTCAGTGCTTCCAAAGCTTTGACAATACAAATAGTATACATTTCAATTTTACACCAAAGAACTTACTGCAAAACTAATGGAAACACCTTAGGTTAACTTCCCACATGATTCTGAGATGACTGAAAGTTGTTTCATGCCTTTAGACATTAAGACAAAAAAGTTGTTATCTCAGTGCATACAATGCTTTGACGTAACAGTAGTATACACTTAAATTGTACTGAAAAGTCCTGACTGCAAACCTAATGGAAACACCTTTGGTTAACTTCCCTCATGATTATGAGCAGTTTGAAAGTTTTTTCATACCTCTATACATCAAGACAACAAAGTTGTTATCTCAGTGCATACAATGCTTTGTCAGTACAAATAGTATACACATCAATTTTACACTAAAGTACTTAGTGCAAACCTAATGGAAACACCTTAGGTTAACTTCCCACATGATTCTGAGATGACTGAAAGTTGTTTCATGCCTCTAGACATCAAGACCAAAAAGTTGTTATCTCAGTGCATACAATGCTTTGACAATACAAAGAGTATACATTTCAATTTTACACCAAAGTACTTACTGCAAACCTAATGGAAACACCTTAGGTTAACTTCCCACATGATTCTGAGATGACTGAAAGTTGTTTCATGCCTCTATACATCAAGACAACAAAGTTGTTATCTCAGTGCATACAATGCTTTGACAATACAAAGAGTATGCATTTCAATTTTAAACCAAAGTACTTACTGCAAACCTAATGGAAACACCTTTGGTTAACTTCCCACATGATTATGAGCAGTTTGAAAGTTGTTTCATGCCTATATACATCAAGACAAAAAAGTTCTTTTCTCAGTGCTTCCAAAGCTTTGCAATACAAATAGTATACATTTCAATTTTACACCAAAGTACTTAGTGCAAACCTAATGGAAACACCTTAGGTTAACTTCCCACATGATTCTGAGATGACTGAAAGTTGTTTCATGCCTTTAGACATTAAGACAAAAAAGTTGTTATCTCAGTGCATACAATGCTTTGACGTAACAGTAGTATACACTTAAATTGTACTGAAAAGTCCTGACTGCAAACCTAATGGAAACACCTTTGGTTAACTTCCTTCATGATTATGAGCAGTTTGAAAGTTTTTTCATGCCTCTATACATCAAGACAACAAAGTTGTTATCTCAGTGCATACAATGCTTTGTCAGTAGAAATAGTGTACACTTCAATTTTACACCAAAGTACTTAGTGCAAACCTAATGGAAACACCTTAGGTTAACTTCCCACATGATTCTGAGATGACTGAAAGTTGTTTCATGCCTCTAGACATCAAGACAAAAAAGTTGTTATCTCAGTGCATACAATGCTTTGACAAAACAAAGAGTATACATTTCAATTTTACACCAAAGTCCTTACTGCAAACCTAATGGAAACACCTAAGGTTAACTTCCCACATGATTCTGAAATGTCTGCAAGTTGTTTCATGCCTCTGTACATAAAGACAAAAATGTTGATTTCTCAGAGAATAGAGTGCTTTGACATTAAAAGTATTATACATTTGAATTTTACACCAAAGTACTTAGTGCAAACCTAATGGAAACACCTTAGGTTAACTTCCCACATGATTCTGAGATGACTGAAAGTTGTTTCATGCCTCTAGATATCAAGACAAAAAAGTTGTTATCTCAGTGCATGCAATGCTTTGACAATACAAAGAGTATGCATTTCAATTTTAAACCAAAGTACTTACTGCAAACCTAATGGAAACACCTTTGGTTAACTTCCCACATGATTATGAGCAGTTTGAAAGTTGTTTCATGCCTATATACATCAAGACAAAAAAGTTCTTTTCTCAGTGCTTCCAAAGCTTTGCAATACAAATAGTATACATTTCAATTTTACACCAAAGTACTTAGTGCAAACCTAATGGAAACACCTTAGGTTAACTTCCCACATGATTCTGAGATGACTGAAAGTTGTTTCATGCCTTTAGACATTAAGACAAAAAAGTTGTTATCTCAGTGCATACAATGCTTTGACGTAACAGTAGTATACACTTAAATTGTACTGAAAAGTCCTGACTGCAAACCTAATGGAAACACCTTTGGTTAACTTCCTTCATGATTATGAGCAGTTTGAAAGTTTTTTCATGCCTCTATACATCAAGACAACAAAGTTGTTATCTCAGTGCATACAATGCTTTGTCAGTACAAATAGTGTACACTTCAATTTTACACCAAAGTACTTAGTGCAAACCTAATGGAAACACCTTAGGTTAACTTCCCACATGATTCTGAGATGACTGAAAGTTGTTTCATGCCTCTAGACATCAAGACAAAAAAGTTGTTATCTCAGTGCATACAATGCTTTGACAAAACAAAGAGTATACATTTCAATTTTACACCAAAGTCCTTACTGCAAACCTAATGGAAACACCTAAGGTTAACTTCCCACATGATTCTGAAATGTCTGCAAGTTGTTTCATGCCTCTGTACATAAAGACAAAAAAGTTGATTTCTCAGAGAATAGAGTGCTTTGACATTAAAAGTATTATACATTTGAATTTTACACCAAAGTACTTAGTGCAAACCTAATGGAAACACCTTAGGTTAACTTCCCACATGATTCTGAGATGACTGAAAGTTGTTTCATGCCTCTAGACATCAAGACAAAAAAGTTGTTATCTCAGTGCATACAATGCATTGACAATACAAAGAGTATACATTTCAATTTTACACCAAAGTACTTACTGCAAACCTAATGGAAACACCTTTGGTTAACTTCCCACATGATTATGAGCAGTTTGAAAGTTGTTTCATGCCTATATACATCAAGACAAAAAAGTTCTTTTCTCAGTGCTTCCAAAGCTTTGCAATACAAATAGTATACATTTCAATTTTACACCAAAGTACTTAGTGCAAACCTAATGGAAACACCTTAGGTTAACTTCCCACATGATTCTGAGATGACTGAAAGTTGTTTCATGCCTTTAGACATTAAGACAAAAAAGTTGTTATCTCAGTGCATACAATGCTTTGACGTAACAGTAGTATACACTTAAATTGTACTGAAAAGTCCTGATTGCAAACCTAATGGAAACACCTTTGGTTAACTTCCTTCATGATTATGAGCAGTTTGAAAGTTTTTTCATGCCTCTATACATCAAGACAACAAAGTTGTTATCTCAGTGCATACAATGCTTTGTCAGTACAAATAGTGTACACTTCAATTTTACACCAAAGTACTTAGTGCAAACCTAATGGAAACACCTTAGGTTAACTTCCCACATGATTCTGAGATGACTGAAAGTTGTTTCATGCCTCTAGACATCAAGACAAAAAAGTTGTTATCTCAGTGCATACAATGCTTTGACAAAACAAAGAGTATACATTTCAATTTTACACCAAAGTCCTTACTGCAAACCTAATGGAAACACCTAAGGTTAACTTCCCACATGATTCTGAAATGTCTGCAAGTTGTTTCATGCCTCTGTACATAAAGACAAAAAAGTTGATTTCTCAGAGAATAGAGTGCTTTGACATTAAAAGTATTATACATTTGAATTTTACACCAAAGTACTTAGTGCAAACCTAATGGAAACACCTTAGGTTAACTTCCCATATGATTCTGAATGACTGAAAGTTGTTTCATGCCTCTAGACATCAAGACAAAAAAGTTGTTATCTCAGTGCATACAATGCTTTGACAATACAAAGAGTATACATTTCAATTTTACACCAAAGTACTTACTGCAAACCTAATGGAAACACCTTAGGTTAACTTCCCACATGATTCTTAGATGACTGGAAGTTGTTTCATGCCTCTATACATCAAGACAACAAAGTTGTTATCTCAGTGCATACAATGCTTTGACAATACAAAGAGTATGCATTTCAATTTTAAACCAAAGTACTTACTGCAAACCTAATGGAAACACCTTTGGTTAACTTCCCACATGATTATGAGCAGTTTGAAAGTTGTTTCATGCCTATATACATCAAGACAAAAAAGTTCTTTTCTCAGTGCTTCCAAAGCTTTGCAATACAAATAGTATACATTTCAATTTTACACCAAAGTACTTAGTGCAAACCTAATGGAAACACCTTAGGTTAACTTCCCACATGATTCTGAGATGACTGAAAGTTGTTTCATGCCTCTAGACATCAGGACAAAAAAGTTGTTCTCTCAGTGCATACAATGCTTTGACAATACAAAGAGTATACATTTCAATTTTACACCAAAGTACTTACTGCAAACCTAATGGAAACACCTTAGCTTAACTTCCCACATGATTCTGAAATGTCTGCAAGTTGTTTCATGCCTCTGTACATAAAGACAAAAAAGTTGATTTCTCAGAGATTAGAGTGCTTTGACATTAAAAGTATTATAGATTTGAATTTTACACCAAAGTACTTAGTGCAAACCTAATGGAAACACCTTAGGTTAACTTCCCACATGCTTCTGAGATGACTGAAAGTTGTTTCATGCCTTTAGACATTAAGACAAAAAAGTTGTTATCTCAGTGCATACAATGCTTTGACGTAACAGTAGTATACACTTAAATTGTACTGAAAAGTCCTGACTGCAAACCTAATGGAAACACCTTTGGTTAACTTCCCTCATGATTATGAGCAGTTTGAAAGTTTTTTCATGCCTCTATACATCAAGACAACAAAGTTGTTATCTCAGGGCATACAATGCTTTGTCAGTACAAATAGTGTACACTTCAATTTTAAACCAAAGTACTTACTGCAAACCTAATGGAAACACCTTTGGTTAACTTCCCACATGATTATGAGCAGTTTGAAAGTTGTTTCATGCCTATATACATCAAGACCAAAAAGTTCTTTTCTCAGTGCTTCCAAAGCTTTGCAAAACAAATAGTATACATTTCAATTTTACACCAAAGTACTGACTGCAAACCTAATGGAAACACCTAAGGTTAACTTCCCACATGATTCTGAAATGTCTGCAAGTTGTTTCATGCCTCTGTACATAAAGACAAAAAAGTTGATTTCTCAGAGAATAGAGTGCTTTGACATTAAAAGTATTATAGATTTGAATTTTACACCAAAGTACTTAGTGCAAACCTAATGGAAACACCCTAGTTCAACTTCCCACATGATTATGAGTAGTTTGAAAGTAGTTTCATGCCTCTGTTCATCAAGACAAAAAAGTTCTTTTCTCAGTGCTTCCAATGCTTTGACAATACAAATAGTATACATTTCAATTTTACACCAAAGAACTTACTGCAAAACTAATGGAAACACCTTAGGTTAACTTCCCACATGATTCTGAGATGACTGAAAGTTGTTTCATGCCTTTAGACATTAAGACAAAAAAGTTGTTATCTCAGTGCACACAATGCTTTGACGTAACAGTAGTATACACTTAAATTGTACTGAAAAGTCCTGACTGCAAACCTAATGGAAACACCTTTGGTTAACTTCCCTCATGATTATGAGCAGTTTGAAAGTTTTTTCATACCTCTATACATCAAGACAACAAAGTTGTTATCTCAGTGCATACAATGCTTTGTTAGTACAAAAAGTATACACTTCAATTTTACACCAAAGTACTTAGTGCAAACCTAATGGAAACACCTTAGGTTAACTTCCCACATGATTCTGAGATGACTGAAAGTTGTTTCATGCCTCTAGACATCAAGACAAAAAAGTTGTTATCTCAGTGCATACAATGCTTTGACAATACAAAGAGTATACATTTCAATTTTACACCAAAGTACTTACTGCAAACCTAATGGAAACACCTAAGGTTAACTTCCCACATGATTCTGAAATGTCTGCAAGTTGTTTCATGCCCCTGTACATAAAGACAAAAAAGTTGATTTCTCAGAGAATAGAGTGCTTTGACATTAAAGGTATTATACATTTGAATTTTACACCAAAGTACTTAGTGCAAACCTAATGGAAACACCTTAGGTTAACTTCCCACATGATTCTGAGATGACTGAAAGTTGTTTCATGCCTCTAGACATCAAGACAAAAAAGTTGTTATCTCAGTGCATACAATGCTTTGACAATACAAAGAGTATACATTTCAATTTTACACCAAAGTACTTACTGCAAACCTAAGGGAAACACCTTAGGTTAACTTCCCACATGATTCTGAGATGACTGAAAGTTGTTTCATGCCTCCATACATCAAGACAACAAAGTTGTTATCTCAGTGCATACAATGCTTTGACAATACAAAGAGTATGCATTTCAATTTTAAACCAAAGTACTTACTGCAAACCTAATGGAAACACCTTTGGTTAACTTCCCACATGATTATGAGCAGTTTGAAAGTTGTTTCATGCCTGTATACATCAAGACAAAAAAGTTCTTTTCTCAGTGCTTCCAAAGCTTTGCAATACAAATAGTATACATTTCAATTTTACACCAAAGTACTTAGTGCAAACCTAATGGAAACACCTTAGGTTAACTTCCCACATGATTCTGAGATGACTGAAAGTTGTTTCATGCCTCTAGACATCAGGACAAAAAAGTTGTTCTCTCAGTGCATACAATGCTTTGACGTAAAAGTAGTATACACTTAAATTGTACTGAATAGTCCTGACTGCAAACCTAATGGAAACACCTTTGGTTAACTTCCTTCATGATTATGAGCAGTTTGAAAGTTTTTTCATGCCTCTATACATCAAGACAACAAAGTTGTTATCTCAGTGCATACAATGCTTTGTCAGTACAAATAGTGTACACTTCAATTTTACACCAAAGTACTTAGTGCAAACCTAATGGAAACACCTTAGGTTAACTTCCCACATGATTCTGAGATGACTGAAAGTTGTTTCATGCCTCTAGACATCAAGACAAAAAAGTTGTTATCTCAGTGCATACAATGCTTTGACAAAACAAAGAGTATACATTTCAATTTTACACCAAAGTCCTTACTGCAAACCTAATGGAAACACCTAAGGTTAACTTCCCACATGATTCTGAAATGTCTGCAAGTTGTTTCATGCCTCTGTACATAAAGACAAAAAAGTTGATTTCTCAGAGAATAGAGTGCTTTGACATTAAAAGTATTATACATTTGAATTTTACACCAAAGTACTTAGTGCAAACCTAATGGAAACACCTTAGGTTAACTTCCCACATGATTCTGAGATGACTGAAAGTTGTTTCATGCCTCTAGACATCAAGACAAAAAAGTTGTTATCTCAGTGCATACAATGCTTTGACAATACAAAGAGTATACATTTCAATTTTACACCAAAGTACTTACTGCAAACCTAATGGAAACACCTTAGGTTAACTTCCCACATGATTCTTAGATGACTGGAAGTTGTTTCATGCCTCTATACATCAAGACAACAAAGTTGTTATCTCAGTGCATACAATGCTTTGACAATACAAAGAGTATGCATTTCAATTTTAAACCAAAGTACTTACTGCAAACCTAATGGAAACACCTTTGGTTAACTTCCCACATGATTATGAGCAGTTTGAAAGTTGTTTCATGCCTATATACATCAAGACAAAAAAGTTCTTTTCTCAGTGCTTCCAAAGCTTTGCAATACAAATAGTATACATTTGAATTTTACACCAAAGTACTTAGTGCAAACCTAATGGAAACACCTTAGGTTAACTTCCCACATGATTCTGAGATGACTGAAAGTTGTTTCATGCCTCTAGACATCAGGACAAAAAAGTTGTTCTCTCAGTGCATACAATGCTTTGACGTAAAAGTAGTATACACTTAAATTGTACTGAAAAGTCCTGACTGCAAACCTAATGGAAACACCTTTGGTTAACTTCCTTCATGATTATGAGCAGTTTGAAAGTTTTTTCATGCCTCTATACCTCAAGACAACAAAGTTGTTATCTCAGTGCATACAATGCTTTGTCAGTACAAATAGTGTACACTTCAACTTTACACCAAAGTACTTAGTGCAAACCTAATGGAAACACCTTAGGTTAACTTCCCACATGATTCTGAGATGACTGAAAGTTGTTTCATGCCTCTAGACATCAAGACAAAAAAGTTGTTATCTCAGTGCATACAATGCTTTGACAAAACAAAGAGTATACATTTCAATTTTACACCAAAGTCCTTACTGCAAACCTAATGGAAACACCTAAGGTTAACTTCCCACATGATTCTGAAATGTCTGCAAGTTGTTTCATGCCTCTGTACATAAAGACAAAAAAGTTGATTTCTCAGAGAATAGAGTGCTTTGACATTAAAAGTATTATACATTTGAATTTTACACCAAAGTACTTAGTGCAAACCTAATGGAAACACCTTAGGTTAACTTCCCACATGATTCTGAGATGACTGAAAGTTGTTTCATGCCTCTAGACATCAAGACAAAAAAGTTGTTATCTCAGTGCATACAATGCTTTGACAATACAAAGAGTATACATTTCAATTTTACACCAAAGTACTTACTGCAAACCTAATGGAAACACCTTAGGTTAACTTCCCACATGATTCTTAGATGACTGGAAGTTGTTTCATGCCTCTATACATCAAGACAACAAAGTTGTTATCTCAGTGCATACAATGCTTTGACAATACAAAGAGTATGCATTTCAATTTTAAACCAAAGTACTTACTGCAAACCTAATGGAAACACCTTTGGTTAACTTCCCACATGATTATGAGCAGTTTGAAAGTTGTTTCATGCCTATATACATCAAGACAAAAAAGTTCTTTTCTCAGTGCTTAAAAAGCTTTGCAATACAAATAGTATACATTTCAATTTTACACCAAAGTACTTAGTGCAAACCTAATGGAAACACCTTAGGTTAACTTCCCACATGATTCTGAGATGACTGAAAGTTGTTTCATGCCTCTAGACATCAGGACAAAAAGTTGTTCTCTCAGTGCATACAATGCTTTGACAATACAAAGAGTATACATTTCAATTTTACACCAAAGTACTTACTGCAAACCTAATGGAAACACCTTAGCTTAACTTCCCACATGATTCTGAAATGTCTGCAAGTTGTTTCATGCCTCTGTACATAAAGACAAAAAAGTTGATTTCTCAGAGATTAGAGTGCTTTGACATTAAAAGTATTATAGATTTGAATTTTACACCAAAGTACTTAGTGCAAACCTAATGGAAACACCCTAGTTCAAATTCCCACATGATTATGAGTAGTTTGAAAGTAGTTTCATGCCTCTGCTCATCAAGACAAAAAAGTTCTTTTCTCAGTGCTTCCAAAGCTTTGACAATACAAATAGTATACATTTCAATTTTACACCAAAGAACTTACTGCAAAACTAATGGAAACACCTTAGGTTAACTTCCCACATGATTCTGAGATGACTGAAAGTTGTTTCATGCCTTTAGACATAAAGACAAAAAAGTTGTTATCTCAGTGCATACAATGCTTTGACGTAACAGTAGTATACACTTAAATTGTACTGAAAAGTCCTGACTGCAAACCTAATGGAAACACCTTTGGTTAACTTCCCTCATGATTATGAGCAGTTTGAAAGTTTTTACATACCTCTATACATCAAGACAACAAAGTTGTTATCTCAGTGCATACAATGCTTTGTCAGTACAAATAGTGTACACTTCAATTTTACACCAAAGTACTTAGTGGAAACCTAATGGAAACACCTTAGGTTAACTTCCCACATGATTCTGAGATGACTGAAAGTTGTTTCATGCCTCTAGACATCAAGACAAAAAAGTTGTTATCTCAGTGCATACAATGCTTTGACAAAACAAAGAGTATACATTTCAATTTTACACCAAAGTCCTTACTGCAAACCTAATGGAAACACCTAAGGTTAACTTCCCACATGATTCTGAAATGTCTGCAAGTTGTTTCATGCCTCTGTACATAAAGACAAAAAAGTTGATTTCTCAGAGAATAGAGTGCTTTGACATTAAAAGTATTATACATTTGAATTTTACACCAAAGTACTTAGTGCAAACCTAATGGAAACACCTTAGGTTAACTTCCCACATGATTCTGAGATGACTGAAAGTTGTTTCATGCCTCTAGACATCAAGACAAAAAAGTTGTTATCTCAGTGCATACAATGCTTTGACAATACAAAGAGTATACATTTCAATTTTACACCAAAGTACTTACTGCAAACCTAATGGAAACACCTTAGGTTAACTTCCCACATGATTCTTAGATGACTGGAAGTTGTTTCATGCCTCTATACATCAAGACAACAAAGTTGTTATCTCAGTGCATACAATGCTTTGACAATACAAAGAGTATGCATTTCAATTTTAAACCAAAGTACTTACTGCAAACCTAATGGAAACACCTTTGGTTAACTTCCCACATGATTATGAGCAGTTTGAAAGTTGTTTCATGCCTATATACATCAAGACAAAAAAGTTCTTTTCTCAGTGCTTAAAAAGCTTTGCAATACAAATAGTATACATTTCAATTTTACACCAAAGTACTTAGTGCAAACCTAATGGAAACACCTTAGGTTAACTTCCCACATGATTCTGAGATGACTGAAAGTTGTTTCATGCCTCTAGACATCAGGACAAAAAGTTGTTCTCTCAGTGCATACAATGCTTTGACAATACAAAGTGTATACATTTCAATTTTACACCAAAGTACTTACTGCAAACCTAATGGAAACACCTTAGCTTAACTTCCCACATGATTCTGAAATGTCTGCAAGTTGTTTCATGCCTCTGTACATAAAGACAAAAAAGTTGATTTCTCAGAGATTAGAGTGCTTTGACATTAAAAGTATTATAGATTTGAATTTTACACCAAAGTACTTAGTGCAAACCTAATGGAAACACCCTAGTTCAACTTCCCACATGATTATGAGTAGTTTGAAAGTAGTTTCATGCCTCTGCTCATCAAGACAAAAAAGTTCTTTTCTCAGTGCTTCCAAAGCTTTGACAATACAAATAGTATACATTTCAATTTTACACCAAAGAACTTACTGCAAAACTAATGGAAACACCTTAGGTTAACTTCCCACATGATTCTGAGATGACTGAAAGTTGTTTCATGCCTTTAGACATAAAGACAAAAAAGTAGTTATCTCAGTGCATACAATGCTTTGACGTAACAGTAGTATACACTTAAATTGTACTGAAAAGTCCTGACTGCAAACCTAATGGAAACACCTTTGGTTAACTTCCCTCATGATTATGAGCAGTTTGAAAGTTTTTTCATACCTCTATACATCAAGACAACAAAGTTGTTATCTCAGTGCATACAATGCTTTGTCAGTACAAATAGTATACACATCAATTTTACACCAAAGTACTTCGTGCAAACCTAATGGAAACACCTTAGGTTTACTTCCCACATGATTCTGAGATGACTGAAAGTTGTTTCATGCCTCTAGACATCAAGACAAAAAAGTTGTTATCTCAGTGCATACAATGCTTTGACAATACAAAGAGTATACATTTCAATTTTACACCAAAGTACTTACTGCAAACCTAATGGAAACACCTAAGGTTAACTTCCCACAATATTCTGAAATGTCTGCAAGTTGTTTCATGCCCCTGTACATAAAGACAAAAAAGTTGATTTCTCAGAGAATAGAGTGCTTTGACATTAAAAGTATTATACATTTGAATTTTACACAAAAGTACTTAGTGCAAACCTAATGGAAACACCTTAGGTTAACTTCCCACATGATTCTGAGATGACTGAAAGTTGTTTCATGCCTCTAGACATCAAGACAAAAAAGTTGTTATCTCAGTGCATCCAATGCTTTGACAATACAAAGAGTATACATTTCAATTTTACACCAAAGTACTTACTGCAAACCTAATGGAAACACCTTAGGTTAACTTCCCACATGATTATGAGCAGTTTGAAAGTTGTTTCATGCCTATATACATCAAGACCAAAAAGTTCTTTTCTCAGTGCTTCCAAAGCTTTGCAATACAAATAGTATACATTTCAATTTTACACCAAAGTACTTAGTGCAAACCTAATGGAAACACCTTAGGTTAACTTCCCACATGATTCTGAGATGACTGAAAGTTGTTTCATGCCTCTAGACATCAGGACAAAAAGTTGTTCTCTCAGTGCATACAATGCTTTGACAATACAAAGAGTATAGATTTCAATTTTACACCAAAGTACTTACTGCAAACCTAATGGAAACACCTTAGCTTAACTTCCCACATGATTCTGAAATGTCTGCAAGTTCTTTCATGCCTCTGTACATAAAGACAAAAAAGTTGATTTCTCAGAGATTAGAGTGCTTTGACATTAAAAGTATTATAGATTTGAGTTTTACACCAAAGTACTTAGTGCAAACCTAATGGAAACACCCTAGTTCAACTTCCCACATGATTATGAGTAGTTTGAAAGTAGTTTCATGCCTCTGCTCATCAAGACAAAAAAGTTCTTTTCTCAGTGCTTCCAAAGCTTTGACAATACAAACAGTATACATTTCAATTTTACACCAAAGAACTTACTGCAAAACTAATGGAAACACCTTAGGTTAACTTCCCACATGATTCTGAGATGACTGAAAGTTGTTTCATGCCTTTAGACATAAAGACAAAAAAGTTGTTATCTCAGTGCATACAATGCTTTGACGTAACAGTAGTATACACTTAAATTGTACTGAAAAGTCCTGACTGCAAACCTAATGGAAACACCTTTGGTTAACTTCCCTCATGATTATGAGCAGTTTGAAAGTTTTTTCATACCTCTATACATCAAGACAACAAAGTTGTTATCTCAGTGCATACAATGCTTTGTCAGTACAAATAGTATACACATCAATTTTACACCAAAGTACTTAGTGCAAACCTAATGGAAACACCTTAGGTTAACTTCCCACATGATTCTGAGATGACTGAAAGTTGTTTCATGCCTCTAGACATCAAGACAAAAAAGTTGTTATCTCAGTGCATACAATGCTTTGACAATACAAAGAGTATACATTTCAATTTTACACCAAAGTACTTACTGCAAACCTAATGGAAACACCTAAGGTTAACTTCCCACATGATTCTGAAATGTCTGCAAGTTGTTTCATGCCCCTGTACATAAAGACAAAAAAGTTGATTTCTCAGAGAATAGAGTGCTTTGACATTAAAAGTATTATACATTTGAATTTTACACAAAAGTACTTAGTGCAAACCTAATGGAAACACCTTAGGTTAACTTCCCACATGATTCTGAGATGACTGAAAGTTGTTTCATGCCTCTAGACATCAAGACAAAAAAGTTGTTATCTCAGTGCATCCAATGCTTTGACAATACAAAGAGTATACATTTCAATTTTACACCAAAGTACTTACTGCAAACCTAATGGAAACACCTTAGGTTAACTTCCCACATGATTATGAGCAGTTTGAAAGTTGTTTCATGCCTATATACATCAAGACCAAAAAGTTCTTTTCTCAGTGCTTCCAAAGCTTTGCAATACAAATAGTATACATTTCAATTTTACACCAAAGTACTGACTGCAAACCTAATGGAAACACCTTAGGTTAACTTCCCACATGATTCTGAAATGTCTGCAAGTTGTTTCATGCCTATGTACATAAAGACAAAAAAGTTGATTTCTCAGAGATTAGAGTGCTTTGACATTAAAAGTATTATAGATTTGAATTTTACACCAAAGTACTTAGTGCAAACCTAATGGAAACACCCTAGTTCAACTTCCCACATGATTATGAGTAGTTTGAAAGTAGTTTCATGCCTCTGCTCATCAAGACAAAAAAGTTCTTTTCTCAGTGCTTCCAAAGCTTTGACAATACAAATAGTATACATTTCAATTTTACACCAAAGAACTTACTGCAAAACTAATGGAAACACCTTAGGTTAACTTCCCACATGATTCTGAGATGACTGAAAGTTGTTTCATGCCTTTAGACATAAAGACAAAAAAGTTGTTATCTCAGTGCATACAATGCTTTGACGTAACAGTAGTATACACTTAAATTGTACTGAAAAGTCCTGACTGCAAACCTAATGGAAACACCTTTGGTTAACTTCCCTCATGATTATGAGCAGTTTGAAAGTTTTTTCATACCTCTATACATCAAGACAACAAAGTTGTTATCTCAGTGCATACAATGCTTTGTCAGTACAAATAGTATACACATCAATTTTACACCAAAGTACTTCGTGCAAACCTAATGGAAACACCTTAGGTTTACTTCCCACATGATTCTGAGATGACTGAAAGTTGTTTCATGCCTCTAGACATCAAGACAAAAAAGTTGTTATCTCAGTGCATACAATGCTTTGACAATACAAAGAGTATACATTTCAATTTTACACCAAAGTACTTACTGCAAACCTAATGGAAACACCTAAGGTTAACTTCCCACAATATTCTGAAATGTCTGCAAGTTGTTTCATGCCCCTGTACATAAAGACAAAAAAGTTGATTTCTCAGAGAATAGAGTGCTTTGACATTAAAAGTATTATACATTTGAATTTTACACAAAAGTACTTAGTGCAAACCTGATGGAAACACCTTAGGTTAACTTCCCACATGATTCTGAGATGACTGAAAGTTGTTTCATGCCTCTAGACATCAAGACAAAAAAGTTGTTATCTCAGTGCATCCAATGCTTTGACAATACAAAGAGTATACATTTCAATTTTACACCAAAGTACTTACTGCAAACCTAATGGAAACACCTTAGGTTAACTTCCCACATGATTATGAGCAGTTTGAAAGTTGTTTCATGCCTATATACATCAAGACCAAAAAGTTCTTTTCTCAGTGCTTCCAAAGCTTTGCAATACAAATAGTATACATTTCAATTTTACACCAAAGTACTTAGTGCAAACCTAATGGAAACACCTTAGGTTAACTTCCCACATGATTCTGAGATGACTGAAAGTTGTTTCATGCCTCTAGACATCAGGACAAAAAGTTGTTCTCTCAGTGCATACAATGCTTTGACAATACAAAGAGTATAGATTTCAATTTTACACCAAAGTACTTACTGCAAACCTAATGGAAACACCTTAGCTTAACTTCCCACATGATTCTGAAATGTCTGCAAGTTGTTTCATGCCTCTGTACATAAAGACAAAAAAGTTGATTTCTCAGAGATTAGAGTGCTTTGACATTAAAAGTATTATAGATTTGAGTTTTACACCAAAGTACTTAGTGCAAACCTAATGGAAACACCCTAGTTCAACTTCCCACATGATTATGAGTAGTTTGAAAGTAGTTTCATGCCTCTGCTCATCAAGACAAAAAAGTTCTTTTCTCAGTGCTTCCAAAGCTTTGACAATACAAACAGTATACATTTCAATTTTACACCAAAGAACTTACTGCAAAACTAATGGAAACACCTTAGGTTAACTTCCCACATGATTCTGAGATGACTGAAAGTTGTTTCATGCCTTTAGACATAAAGACAAAAAAGTTGTTATCTCAGTGCATACAATGCTTTGACGTAACAGTAGTATACACTTAAATTGTACTGAAAAGTCCTGACTGCAAACCTAATGGAAACACCTTTGGTTAACTTCCCTCATGATTATGAGCAGTTTGAAAGTTTTTTCATACCTCTATACATCAAGACAACAAAGTTGTTATCTCAGTGCATACAATGCTTTGTCAGTACAAATAGTATACACATCAATTTTACACCAAAGTACTTAGTGCAAACCTAATGGAAACACCTTAGGTTAACTTCCCACATGATTCTGAGATGACTGAAAGTTGTTTCATGCCTCTAGACATCAAGACAAAAAAGTTGTTATCTCAGTGCATACAATGCTTTGACAATACAAAGAGTATACATTTCAATTTTACACCAAAGTACTTACTGCAAACCTAATGGAAACACCTAAGGTTAACTTCCCACATGATTCTGAAATGTCTGCAAGTTGTTTCATGCCCCTGTACATAAAGACAAAAAAGTTGATTTCTCAGAGAATAGAGTGCTTTGACATTAAAAGTATTATACATTTGAATTTTACACAAAAGTACTTAGTGCAAACCTAATGGAAACACCTTAGGTTAACTTCCCACATGATTCTGAGATGACTGAAAGTTGTTTCATGCCTCTAGACATCAAGACAAAAAAGTTGTTATCTCAGTGCATCCAATGCTTTGACAATACAAAGAGTATACATTTCAATTTTACACCAAAGTACTTACTGCAAACCTAATGGAAACACCTTAGGTTAACTTCCCACATGATTATGAGCAGTTTGAAAGTTGTTTCATGCCTATATACATCAAGACCAAAAAGTTCTTTTCTCAGTGCTTCCAAAGCTTTGCAATACAAATAGTATACATTTCAATTTTACACCAAAGTACTGACTGCAAACCTAATGGAAACACCTTAGGTTAACTTCCCACATGATTCTGAAATGTCTGCAAGTTGTTTCATGCCTATGTACATAAAGACAAAAAAGTTGATTTCTCAGAGATTAGAGTGCTTTGACTTAAATGTATTATAGATTTGAATTTTACACCAAAGTACTTAGTGCAAACCTAATGGAAACACCCTAGTTCAACTTCCCACATGATTATGAGTAGTTTGAAAGTAGTTTCATGCCGCTGCTCATCAAGACAAAAAAGTTCTTTTCTCAGTGCTTCCAATGCTTTGACAATACAAATAGTATACATTTCAATTTTACACCAAAGAACTTACTGCAAAACTAATGGAAACACCTTAGGTTAACTTCCCACATGATTCTGAGATGACTGAAAGTTGTTTCATGCCTTTAGACATTAAGACAAAAAAGTTGTTATCTCAGTGCATACAATGCTTTGACGTAACAGTAGTATACACTTAAATTGTACTGAAAAGTCCTGACTGCAAACCTAATGGAAACACCTTTGGTTAACTTCCCTCATGATTATGAGCAGTTTGAAAGTTTTCTCATGCCTCTATACATCAAGACAACAAAGTTGTTATCTCAGGGCATACAATGCTTTGTCAGTACAAATAGTGTACACTTCAATTTTAAACCAAAGTACTTACTGCAAACCTAATGGAAACACCTTTGGTTAACTTCCCACATGATTATGAGCAGTTTGAAAGTTGTTTCATGCCTATATACATCAAGACCAAAAAGTTCTTTTCTCAGTGCTTCCAAAGCTTTGCAAAACAAATAGTATACATTTCAATTTTACACCAAAGTACTGACTGCAAACCTAATGGAAACACCTTAGGTTAACTTCCCACATGATTCTGAAATGTCTGCAAGTTGTTTCATGCCTCTGTACATAAAGACAAAAAAGTTGATTTCTCAGAGATTAGAGTGCTTTGACATTAAATGTATTATAGATTTGAATTTTACACCAAAGTACTTAGAGCAAACCTAATGGAAACACCCTAGTTCAACTTCCCACATGATTATGAGTAGTTTGAAAGTAGTTTCATGCCGCTGCTCATCAAGACAAAAAAGTTCTTTTCTCAGTGCTTCCAATGCTTTGACAATACAAATAGTATACATTTCAATTTTACACCAAAGAACTTACTGCAAAACTAATGGAAACACCTTAGGTTAACTTCCCACATGATTCTGAGATGACTGAAAGTTGTTTCATGCCTTTAGACATTAAGACAAAAAAGTTGTTATCTCAGTGCATACAATGCTTTGACGTAACAGTAGTATACACTTAAATTGTACTGAAAAGTCCTGACTGCAAACCTAATGGAAACACCTTTGGTTAACTTCCCTCATGATTATGAGCAGTTTGAAAGTTTTTTCATGCCTCTATACATCAAGACAACAAAGTTGTTATCTCAGGGCATACAATGCTTTGTCAGTACAAATAGTGTACACTTCAATTTTAAACCAAAGTACTTAGTGCAAACCTAATGGAAACACCTAAGGTTAACTTCCCACATGATTCTGAAATGTCTGCAAGTTGTTTCATGCCTCTGTACATAAAGACAAAAAAGTTGATTTCTCAGAGAATAGAGTGCTTTGACATTAAAAGTATTATAGATTTGAATTTTACACCAAAGTACTTAGTGCAAACCTAATGGAAACACCCTAGTTCAACTTCCCACATGATTATGAGTAGTTTGAAAGTAGTTTCATGCCTCTGTTCATCAAGACAAAAAAGTTCTTTTCTCAGTGCTTCCAATGCTTTGACAATACAAATAGTATACATTTCAATTTTACACCAAAGAACTTACTGCAAAACTAATGGAAACACCTTAGGTTAACTTCCCACATGATTCTGAGATGACTGAAAGTTGTTTCATGCCTTTAGACATTAAGACAAAAAAGTTGTTATCTCAGTGCACACAATGCTTTGACGTAACAGTAGTATACACTTAAATTGTACTGAAAAGTCCTGACTGCAAACCTAATGGAAACACCTTTGGTTAACTTCCCTCATGATTATGAGCAGTTTGAAAGTTTTTTCATACCTCTATACATCAAGACAACAAAGTTGTTATCTCAGTGCATACAATGCTTTGTTAGTACAAATAGTATACACTTCAATTTTACACCAAAGTACTTAGTGCAAACCTAATGGAAACACCTTAGGTTAACTTCCCACATGATTCTGAGATGACTGAAAGTTGTTTCATGCCTCTAGACATCAAGACAAAAAAGTTGTTATCTCAGTGCATACAATGCTTTGACAATACAAAGAGTATACATTTCAATTTTACACCAAAGTACTTACTGCAAACCTAATAGAAATACCTAAGGTTAACTTCCCACATGATTCTGAAATGTCTGCAAGTTGTTTCATGCCCCTGTACATAAAGACAAAAAAGTTGATTTCTCAGAGAATAGAGTGCTTTGACATTAAAGGTATTATACATTTGAATTTTACACCAAAGTACTTAGTGCAAACCTAATGGAAACACCTTAGGTTAACTTCCCACATGATTCTGAGATGACTGAAAGTTGTTTCATGCCTCTAGACATCAAGACAAAAAAGTTGTTATCTCAGTGCATACAATGCTTTGACAATACAAAGAGTATACATTTCAATTTTACACCAAAGTACTTACTGCAAACCTAAGGGAAACACCTTAGGTTAACTTCCCACATGATTCTGAGATGACTGAAAGTTGTTTCATGCCTGTATACATCAAGACAACAAAGTTGTTATCTCAGTGCATACAATGCTTTGACAATACAAAGAGTATGCATTTCAATTTTAAACCAAAGTACTTACTGCAAACCTAATGGAAACACCTTTGGTTAACTTCCCACATGATTATGAGCAGTTTGAAAGTTGTTTCATGCCTATATACATCAAGACAAAAAAGTTCTTTTCTCAGTGCTTCCAAAGCTTTGCAATACAAATAGTATACATTTCAATTTTACACCTAAGTACTTAGTGCAAACCTAATGGAAACACCTTAGGTTAACTTCCCACATGATTCTGAGATGACTGAAAGTTGTTTCATGCCTCTAGACATCAGGACAAAAAAGTTGTTCTCTCAGTGCATACAATGCTTTGACGTAAAAGTAGTATACACTTAAATTGTACTGAAAAGTCCTGACTGCAAACCTAATGGAAACACCTTTGGTTAACTTCCTTCATGATTATGAGCAGTTTGAAAGTTTTTTCATGCCTCTATACATCAAGACAACAAAGTTGTTATCTCAGTGCATACAATGCTTTGTCAGTACAAATAGTGTACACTTCAATTTTACACCAAAGTACTTAGTGCAAACCTAATGGAAACACCTTAGGTTAACTTCCCACATGATTCTGAGATGACTGAAAGTTGTTTCATGCCTCTAGACATCAAGACAAAAAAGTTGTTATCTCAGTGCATACAATGCTTTGACAAAACAAAGAGTATACATTTCAATTTTACACCAAAGTCCTTACTGCAAACCTAATGGAAACACCTAAGGTTAACTTCCCACATGATTCTGAAATGTCTGCAAGTTGTTTCATGCCTCTGTACATAAAGACAAAAAAGTTGATTTCTCAGAGAATAGAGTGCTTTGACATTAAAAGTATTATACATTTGAATTTTACACCAAACTACTTAGTGCAAACCTAATGGAAACACCTTAGGTTAACTTCCCACATGATTCTGAGATGACTGAAAGTTGTTTCATGCCTCTAGACATCAAGACAAAAAAGTTGTTATCTCAGTGCATACAATGCTTTGACAATACAAAGAGTATACATTTCAATTTTACACCAAAGTACTTACTGCAAACCTAATGGAAACACCTTAGGTTAACTTCCCACATGATTCTTAGATGACTGGAAGTTGTTTCATGCCTCTATACATCAAGACAACAAAGTTGTTATCTCAGTGCATACAATGCTTTGACAATACAAAGAGTATGCATTTCAATTTTAAACCAAAGTACTTACTGCAAACCTAATGGAAACACCTTTGGTTAACTTCCCACATGATTATGAGCAGTTTGAAAGTTGTTTCATGCCTATATACATCAAGACAAAAAAGTTCTTTTCTCAGTGCTTCCAAAGCTTTGCAATACAAATAGTATACATTTCAATTTTACACCAAAGTACTTAGTGCAAACCTAATGGAAACACCTTAGGTTAACTTCCCACATGATTCTGAGATGACTGAAAGTTGTTTCATGCCTCTAGACATCAGGACAAAAAAGTTGTTCTCTCAGTGCATACAATGCTTTGACGTAAAAGTAGTATACACTTAAATTGTACTGAAAAGTCCTGACTGCAAACCTAATGGAAACACCTTTGGTTAACTTCCTTCATGATTATGAGCAGTTTGAAAGTTTTTTCATGACTCTATACATCAAGACAACAAAGTTGTTATCTCAGTGCATACAATGCTTTGTCAGTACAAATAGTGTACACTTCAATTTTACACCAAAGTACTTAGTGCAAACCTAATGGAAACACCTTAGGTTAACTTCCCACATGATTCTGAGATGACTGAAAGTTGTTTCATGCCTCTAGACATCAAGACAAAAAAGTTGTTATCTCAGTGCATACAATGCTTTGACAAAACAAAGAGTATACATTTCAATTTTACACCAAAGTACTTACTGCAAACCTAATGGAAACACCTTAGCTTAACTTCCCACATGATTCTGAAATGTCTGCAAGTTGTTTCATGCCTCTGTACATAAAGACAAAAAAGTTGATTTCTCAGAGATTAGAGTGCTTTGACATTAAAAGTATTATAGATTTGAATTTTACACCAAAGTACTTAGTGCAAACCTAATGGAAACACCCTAGTTCAACTTCCCACATGATTATGAGTAGTTTGAAAGTAGTTTCATGCCTCTGCTCATCAAGACAAAAAAGTTCTTTTCTCAGTGCTTCCAAAGCTTTGACAATACAAATAGTATACATTTCAATTTTACACCAAAGAACTTACTGCAAAACTAATGGAAACACCTTAGGTTAACTTCCCACATGATTCTGAGATGACTGAAAGTTGTTTCATGCCTTTAGACATAAAGACAAAAAAGTTGTTATCTCAGTGCATACAATGCTTTGACGTAACAGTAGTATACACTTAAATTGTACTGAAAAGTCCTGACTGCAAACCTAATGGAAACACCTTTGGTTAACTTCCCTCATGATTATGAGCAGTTTGAAAGTTTTTTCATACCTCTATACATCAAGACAAAAAAGTTGTTATCTCAGTGCATACAATGCTTTGTCAGTACAAATAGTATACACATCAATTTTACACCAAAGTACTTAGTGCAAACCTAATGGAAACACCTTAGGTTAACTTCCCACATGATTCTGAGATGACTGAAAGTTGTTTCATGCCTCTAGACATCAAGACAAAAAAGTTGTTATCTCAGTGCATACAATGCTTTGACAATACAAAGAGTATACATTTCAATTTTACACCAAAGTACTTACTGCAAACCTAATGGAAACACCTAAGGTTAACTTCCCACATGATTCTGAAATGTCTGCAAGTTGTTTCATGCCCCTGTACATAAAGACAAAAAAGTTGATTTCTCAGAGAATAGAGTGCTTTGACATTAAAAGTATTATACATTTGAATTTTACACAAAAGTACTTAGTGCAAACCTAATGGAAACACCTTAGGTTAACTTCCCACATGATTCTGAGATGACTGAAAGTTGTTTCATGCCTCTAGACATCAAGACAAAAAAGTTGTTATCTCAGTGCATCCAATGCTTTGACAATACAAAGAGTATACATTTCAATTTTACACCAAAGTACTTACTGCAAACCTAATGGAAACACCTTAGGTTAACTTCCCACATGATTATGAGCAGTTTGAAAGTTGTTTCATGCCTATATACATCAAGACCAAAAAGTTCTTTTCTCAGTGCTTCCAAAGCTTTGCAAAACAAATAGTATACATTTCAATTTTACACCAAAGTACTGACTGCAAACCTAATGGAAACACCTTAGGTTAACTTCCCACATGATTCTGAAATGTCTGCAAGTTGTTTCATGCCTTTAGACATTAAGACAAAAAAGTTGTTATCTCAGTGCATACAATGCTTTGACGTAACAGTAGTATACACTTAAATTGTACTGAAAAGTCCTGACTGCAAACCTAATGGAAACACCTTTGGTTAACTTCCCTCATGATTATGAGCAGTTTGAAAGTTTTTTCATGCCTCTATACATCAAGACAACAAAGTTGTTATCTCAGGGCATACAATGCTTTGTCAGTACAAATAGTGTACACTTCAATTTTAAACCAAAGTACTTACTGCAAACCTAATGGAAACACCTTTGGTTAACTTCCCACATGATTATGAGCAGTTTGAAAGTTGTTTCATGCCTATATACATCAAGACCAAAAAGTTCTTTTCTCAGTGCTTCCAAAGCTTTGCAAAACAAATAGTATACATTTCAATTTTACACCAAAGTACTGACTGAAAACCTAATGGAAACACCTTAGGTTAACTTCCCACATGATTCTGAAATGTCTGCAAGTTGTTTCATGCCTCTGTACATAAAGACAAAAAAGTTGATTTCTCAGAGATTAGAGTGCTTTGACATTAAATGTATTATAGATTTGAATTTTACACCAAAGTACTTAGAGCAAACCTAATGGAAACACCCTATTTCAACTTCCCACATGATTATGAGTAGTTTGAAAGTAGTTTCATGCCGCTGCTCATCAAGACAAAAAAGTTCTTTTCTCAGTGCTTCCAATGCTTTGACAATACAAATAGTATACATTTCAATTTTACACCAAAGAACTTACTGCAAAACTAATGGAAACACCTTAGGTTAACTTCCCACATGATTCTGAGATGACTGAAAGTTGTTTCATGCCTTTAGACATTAAGACAAAAAAGTTGTTATCTCAGTGCATACAATGCTTTGACGTAACAGTAGTATACACTTAAATTGTACTGAAAAGTCCTGACTGCAAACCTAATGGAAACACCTTTGGTTAACTTCCCTCATGATTATGAGCAGTTTGAAAGTTTTTTCATGCCTCTATACATCAAGACAACAAAGTTGTTATCTCAGGGCATACAATGCTTTGTCAGTACAAATAGTGTACACTTCAATTTTAAACCAAAGTACTTACTGCAAACCTAATGGAAACACCTTTGGTTAACTTCCCACATGATTATGAGCAGTTTGAAAGTTGTTTCATGCCTATATACATCAAGACCAAAAAGTTCTTTTCTCAGTGCTTCCAAAGCTTTGCAAAACAAATAGTATACATTTCAATTTTACACCAAAGTACTGACTGCAAACCTAATGGAAACACCTTAGGTTAACTTCCCACATGATTCTGAGATGACTGAAAGTTGTTTCATGCCTCTAGACATCAAGACAAAAAAGTTGTTATCTCAGTGCATACAATGCTTTGACAATACAAAGAGTATACATTTCAATTTTACACCAAAGTCCTTACTGCAAACCTAATGGAAACACCTAAGGTTAACTTCCCACATGATTCTGAAATGTCTGCAAGTTGTTTCATGCCTCTGTACATAAAGACAAAAAAGTTGATTTCTCAGAGAATAGAGTGCTTTGACATTAAAAGTATTATAGATTTGAATTTTACACCAAAGTACTTAGTGCAAACCTAATGGAAACACCCTAGTTCAACTTCCCACATGATTATGAGTAGTTTGAAAGTAGTTTCATGCCTCTGTTCATCAAGACAAAAAAGTTCTTTTCTCAGTGCTTCCAATGCTTTGACAATACAAATAGTATACATTTCAATTTTACACCAAAGAACTTACTGCAAAACTAATGGAAACACCTTAGGTTAACTTCCCACATGATTCTGAGATGACTGAAAGTTGTTTCATGCCTTTAGACATTAAGACAAAAAAGTTGTTATCTCAGTGCACACAATGCTTTGACGTAACAGTAGTATACACTTAAATTGTACTGAAAAGTCCTGACTGCAAACCTAATGGAAACACCTTTGGTTAAATTCCCTCATGATTATGAGCAGTTTGAAAGTTTTTTCATACCTCTATACATCAAGACAACAAAGTTGTTATCTCAGTGCATACAATGCTTTGTTAGTACAAATAGTATACACTTCAATTTTACACCAAAGTACTTAGTGTAAACCTAATGGAAACACCTTAGGTTAACTTCCCACATGATTCTGAGATGACTGAAAGTTGTTTCATGCCTCTAGACATCAAGACAAAAAAGTTGTTATCTCAGTGCATACAATGCTTTGACAATACAAAGAGTATACATTTCAATTTTACACCAAAGTACTTACTGCAAACCTAATGGAAACACCTAAGGTTAACTTCCCACATGATTCTGAAATGTCTGCAAGTTGTTTCATGCCCCTGTACATAAAGACAAAAAAGTTGATTTCTCAGAGAATAGAGTGCTTTGACATTAAAGGTATTATACATTTGAATTTTACACCAAAGTACTTAGTGCAAACCTAATGGAAACACCTTAGGTTAACTTCCCACATGATTCTGAGATGACTGAAAGTTGTTTCATGCCTCTAGACATCAAGACAAAAAAGTTGTTATCTCAGTGCATACAATGCTTTGACAATACAAAGAGTATACATTTCAATTTTACACCAAAGTACTTACTGCAAATCTAAGGGAAACACCTTAGGTTAACTTCCCACATGATTCTGAGATGACTGAAAGTTGTTTCATGCCTCTATACATCAAGACAACAAAGTTGTTATCTCAGTGCATACAATGCTTTGACAATACAAAGAGTATGCATTTCAATTTTAAACCAAAGTACTTACTGCAAACCTAATGGAAACACCTTTGGTTAACTTCCCACATGATTATAAGCAGTTTGAAAGTTGTTTCATGCCTATATACATCAAGACCAAAAAGTTCTTTTCTCAGTGCTTCCAAAGCTTTGCAATACAAATAGTATACATTTCAATTTTACACCAAAGTACTTAGTGCAAACCTAATGGAAACACCTTAGGTTAACTTCCCACATGATTCTGAGATGACTGAAAGTTGTTTCATGCCTCTAGACATCAGGACAAAAAGTTGTTCTCTCAGTGCATACAATGCTTTGACAATACAAAGAGTATAGATTTCAATTTTACACCAAAGTACTTACTGCAAACCTAATGGAAACACCTTAGCTTAACTTCCCACATGATTCTGAAATGTCTGCAAGTTGTTTCATGCCTCTGTACATAAAGACAAAAAAGTTGATTTCTCAGAGATTAGAGTGCTTTGACATTAAAAGTATTATAGATTTGAATTTTACACCAAAGTACTTAGTGCAAACCTAATGGAAACACCCTAGTTCAACTTCCCACATGATTATGAGTAGTTTGAAAGTAGTTTCATGCCTCTGCTCATCAAGACAAAAAAGTTCTTTTCTCAGTGCTTCCAAAGTTTTGACAATACAAACAGTATACATTTCAATTTTACACCAAAGAACTTACTGCAAAACTAATGGAAACACCTTAGGTTAACTTCCCACATGATTCTGAGATGACTGAAAGTTGTTTCATGCCTTTAGACATAAAGACAAAAAAGTTGTTATCTCAGTGCATACAATGCTTTGACGTAACAGTAGTATACACTTAAATTGTACTGAAAAGTCCTGACTGCAAACCTAATGGAAACACCTTTGGTTAACTTCCCTCATGATTATGAGCAGTTTGAAAGTTTTTTCATACCTCTATACATCAAGACAACAAAGTTGTTATCTCAGTGCATACAATGCTTTGTCAGTACAAATAGTATACACATCAATTTTACACCAAAGTACTTAGTGCAAACCTAATGGAAACACCTTAGGTTAACTTCCCACATGATTCTGAGATGACTGAAAGTTGTTTCATGCCTCTAGACATCAAGACAAAAAAGTTGTTATCTCAGTGCATACAATGCTTTGACAATACAAAGAGTATACATTTCAATTTTACACCAAAGTACTTACTGCAAACCTAATGGAAACACCTAAGGTTAACTTCCCACATGATTCTGAAATGTCTGCAAGTTGTTTCATGCCCCTGTACATAAAGACAAAAAAGTTGATTTCTCAGAGAATAGAGTGCTTTGACATTAAAAGTATTATACATTTGAATTTTACACAAAAGTACTTAGTGCAAACCTAATGGAAACACCTTAGGTTAACTTCCCACATGATTCTGAGATGACTGAAAGTTGTTTCATGCCTCTAGACATCAAGACAAAAAAGTTGTTATCTCAGTGCATCCAATGCTTTGACAATACAAAGAGTATACATTTCAATTTTACACCAAAGTACTTACTGCAAACCTAATGGAAACACCTTAGGTTAACTTCCCACATGATTATGAGCAGTTTGAAAGTTGTTTCATGCCGCTGCTCATCAAGACAAAAAAGTTCTTTTCTCAGTGCTTCCAATGCTTTGACAATACAAATAGTATACATTTCAATTTTACACCAAAGAACTTACTGCAAAACTAATGGAAACACCTTAGGTTAACTTCCCACATGATTCTGAGATGACTGAAAGTTGTTTCATGCCTTTAGACATTAAGACAAAAAAGTTGTTATCTCAGTGCATACAATGCTTTGACGTAACAGTAGTATACACTTAAATTGTACTGAAAAGTCCTGACTGCAAACCTAATGGAAACACCTTTGGTTAACTTCCCTCATGATTATGAGCAGTTTGAAAGTTTTCTCATGCCTCTATACATCAAGACAACAAAGTTGTTATCTCAGGGCATACAATGCTTTGTCAGTACAAATAGTGTACACTTCAATTTTAAACCAAAGTACTTACTGCAAACCTAATGGAAACACCTTTGGTTAACTTCCCACATGATTATGAGCAGTTTGAAAGTTGTTTCATGCCTATATACATCAAGACCAAAAAGTTCTTTTCTCAGTGCTTCCAAAGCTTTGCAAAACAAATAGTATACATTTCAATTTTACACCAAAGTACTGACTGCAAACCTAATGGAAACACCTTAGGTTAACTTCCCACATGATTCTGAAATGTCTGCAAGTTGTTTCATGCCTCTGTACATAAAGACAAAAAAGTTGATTTCTCAGAGATTAGAGTGCTTTGACATTAAATGTATTATAGATTTGAATTTTACACCAAAGTACTTAGAGCAAACCTAATGGAAACACCCTAGTTCAACTTCCCACATGATTATGAGTAGTTTGAAAGTTTTTTCATGCCTCTATACATCAAGACAACAAAGTTGTTATCTCAGGGCATACAATGCTTTGTCAGTACAAATAGTGTACACTTCAATTTTAAACCAAAGTACTTAGTGCAAACCTAATGGAAACACCTAAGGTTAACTTCCCACATGATTCTGAAATGTCTGCAAGTTGTTTCATGCCTCTGTACATAAAGACAAAAAAGTTGATTTCTCAGAGAATAGAGAGCTTTGACATTAACAGTAGTATAGATTTGAATTTTACACCAAAGTACTTAGTGCAAACCTAATGGAAACACCCTAGTTCAACTTCCCACATGATTATGAGTAGTTTGAAAGTAGTTTCATGCCTCTGTTCATCAAGACAAAAAAGTTCTTTTCTCAGTGCTTCCAATGCTTTGACAATACAAATAGTATACATTTCAATTTTACACCAAAGAACTTACTGCAAAACTAATGGAAACACCTTAGGTTAACTTCCCACATGATTCCGAGATGACTGAAAGTTGTTTCATGCCTTTAGACATTAAGACAAAAAAGTTGTTATCTCAGTGCACACAATGCTTTGACGTAACAGTAGTATACACTTAAATTGTACTGAAAAGTCCTGACTGCAAACCTAATGGAAACACCTTTGGTTAACTTCCCTCATGATTATGAGCAGTTTGAAAGTTTTTTCATACCTCTATACATCAAGACAACAAAGTTGTTATCTCAGTGCATACAATGCTTTGTTAGTACAAATAGTATACACTTCAATTTTACACCAAAGTACTTAGTGCAAACCTAATGGAAACACCTTAGGTTAACTTCCCACATGATTCTGAGATGACTGAAAGTTGTTTCATGCCTCTAGACATCAAGACAAAAAAGTTGTTATCTCAGTGCATACAATGCTTTGACAATACAAAGAGTATACATTTCAATTTTACACCAAAGTACTTACTGCAAACCTAATGGAAACACCTAAGGTTAACTTCCCACATGATTCTGAAATGTCTGCAAGTTGTTTCATGCCCCTGTACATAAAGACAAAAAAGTTGATTTCTCAGAGAATAGAGTGCTTTGACATTAAAGGTATTATACATTTGAATTTTACACCAAAGTACTTAGTGCAAACCTAATGGAAACACCTTAGGTTAACTTCCCACATGATTCTGAGATGTCTGAAAGTTGTTTCATGCCTCTAGACATCAAGACAAAAAAGTTGTTATCTCAGTGCATACAATGCTTTGACAATACAAAGAGTATACATTTCAATTTTACACCAAAGTACTTACTGCAAACCTAAGGGAAACACCTTAGGTTAACTTCCCACATGATTCTGAGATGACTGAAAGTTGTTTCATGCCTCTATACATCAAGACAACAAAGTTGTTATCTCAGTGCATACAATGCTTTGACAATACAAAGAGTATGCATTTCAATTTTAAACCAAAGTACTTACTGCAAACCTAATGGAAACACCTTTGGTTAACTTCCCACATGATTATGAGCAGTTTGAAAGTTGTTTCATGCCTATATACATCAAGACAAAAAAGTTCTTTTCTCAGTGCTTCCAAAGCTTTGCAATACAAATAGTATACACTTCAATTTTACACCAAAGTACTTAGTGCAAACCTAATGGAAACACCTTAGGTTAACTTCCCACATGATTCTGAGATGACTGAAAGTTGTTTCATGCCTCTAGACATCAAGACAAAAAAGTTGTTATCTCAGTGCATACAATGCTTTGACAATACAAAGAGTATACATTTCAATTTTACACCAAAGTACTTACTGCAAACCTAATGGAAGCACCTAAGGTTAACTTCCCACATGATTCTGAAATGTCTGCAAGTTGTTTCATGCCCCTGTACATAAAGACAAAAAAGTTGATTTCTCAGAGAATAGAGTGCTTTGACATTAAAGGTATTATACATTTGAATTTTACACCAAAGTACTTAGTGCAAACCTAATGGAAACACCTTAGGTTAACTTCCCACATGATTCTGAGATGACTGAAAGTTGTTTCATGCCTCTAGACATCAAGACAAAAAAGTTGTTATCTCAGTGCATACAATGCTTTGACAATACAAAGAGTATACATTTCAATTTTACACCAAAGTACTTACTGCAAATCTAAGGGAAACACCTTAGGTTAACTTCCCACATGATTCTGAGATGACTGAAAGTTGTTTCATGCCTCTATACATCAAGACAACAAAGTTGTTATCTCAGTGCATACAATGCTTTGACAATACAAAGAGTATGCATTTCAATTTTAAACCAAAGTACTTACTGCAAACCTAATGGAAACACCTTTGGTTAACTTCCCACATGATTATAAGCAGTTTGAAAGTTGTTTCATGCCTATATACATCAAGACCAAAAAGTTCTTTTCTCAGTGCTTCCAAAGCTTTGCAATACAAATAGTATACATTTCAATTTTACACCAAAGTACTTAGTGCAAACCTAATGGAAACACCTTAGGTTAACTTCCCACATGATTCTGAGATGACTGAAAGTTGTTTCATGCCTCTAGACATCAGGACAAAAAGTTGTTCTCTCAGTGCATACAATGCTTTGACAATACAAAGAGTATAGATTTCAATTTTACACCAAAGTACTTACTGCAAACCTAATGGAAACACCTTAGCTTAACTTCCCACATGATTCTGAAATGTCTGCAAGTTGTTTCATGCCTCTGTACATAAAGACAAAAAAGTTGATTTCTCAGAGATTAGAGTGCTTTGACATTAAAAGTATTATAGATTTGAATTTTACACCAAAGTACTTAGTGCAAACCTAATGGAAACACCCTAGTTCAACTTCCCACATGATTATGAGTAGTTTGAAAGTAGTTTCATGCCTCTGCTCATCAAGACAAAAAAGTTCTTTTCTCAGTGCTTCCAAAGTTTTGACAATACAAACAGTATACATTTCAATTTTACACCAAAGAACTTACTGCAAAACTAATGGAAACACCTTAGGTTAACTTCCCACATGATTCTGAGATGACTGAAAGTTGTTTCATGCCTTTAGACATAAAGACAAAAAAGTTGTTATCTCAGTGCATACAATGCTTTGACGTAACAGTAGTATACACTTAAATTGTACTGAAAAGTCCTGACTGCAAACCTAATGGAAACACCTTTGGTTAACTTCCCTCATGATTATGAGCAGTTTGAAAGTTTTTTCATACCTCTATACATCAAGACAACAAAGTTGTTATCTCAGTGCATACAATGCTTTGTCAGTACAAATAGTATACACATCAATTTTACACCAAAGTACTTAGTGCAAACCTAATGGAAACACCTTAGGTTAACTTCCCACATGATTCTGAGATGACTGAAAGTTGTTTCATGCCTCTAGACATCAAGACAAAAAAGTTGTTATCTCAGTGCATACAATGCTTTGACAATACAAAGAGTATACATTTCAATTTTACACCAAAGTACTTACTGCAAACCTAATGGAAACACCTAAGGTTAACTTCCCACATGATTCTGAAATGTCTGCAAGTTGTTTCATGCCCCTGTACATAAAGACAAAAAAGTTGATTTCTCAGAGAATAGAGTGCTTTGACATTAAAAGTATTATACATTTGAATTTTACACAAAAGTACTTAGTGCAAACCTAATGGAAACACCTTAGGTTAACTTCCCACATGATTCTGAGATGACTGAAAGTTGTTTCATGCCTCTAGACATCAAGACAAAAAAGTTGTTATCTCAGTGCATCCAATGCTTTGACAATACAAAGAGTATACATTTCAATTTTACACCAAAGTACTTACTGCAAACCTAATGGAAACACCTTAGGTTAACTTCCCACATGATTATGAGCAGTTTGAAAGTTGTTTCATGCCGCTGCTCATCAAGACAAAAAAGTTCTTTTCTCAGTGCTTCCAATGCTTTGACAATACAAATAGTATACATTTCAATTTTACACCAAAGAACTTACTGCAAAACTAATGGAAACACCTTAGGTTAACTTCCCACATGATTCTGAGATGACTGAAAGTTGTTTCATGCCTTTAGACATTAAGACAAAAAAGTTGTTATCTCAGTGCATACAATGCTTTGACGTAACAGTAGTATACACTTAAATTGTACTGAAAAGTCCTGACTGCAAACCTAATGGAAACACCTTTGGTTAACTTCCCTCATGATTATGAGCAGTTTGAAAGTTTTCTCATGCCTCTATACATCAAGACAACAAAGTTGTTATCTCAGGGCATACAATGCTTTGTCAGTACAAATAGTGTACACTTCAATTTTAAACCAAAGTACTTACTGCAAACCTAATGGAAACACCTTTGGTTAACTTCCCACATGATTATGAGCAGTTTGAAAGTTGTTTCATGCCTATATACATCAAGACCAAAAAGTTCTTTTCTCAGTGCTTCCAAAGCTTTGCAAAACAAATAGTATACATTTCAATTTTACACCAAAGTACTGACTGCAAACCTAATGGAAACACCTTAGGTTAACTTCCCACATGATTCTGAAATGTCTGCAAGTTGTTTCATGCCTCTGTACATAAAGACAAAAAAGTTGATTTCTCAGAGATTAGAGTGCTTTGACATTAAATGTATTATAGATTTGAATTTTACACCAAAGTACTTAGAGCAAACCTAATGGAAACACCCTAGTTCAACTTCCCACATGATTATGAGTAGTTTGAAAGTTTTTTCATGCCTCTATACATCAAGACAACAAAGTTGTTATCTCAGGGCATACAATGCTTTGTCAGTACAAATAGTGTACACTTCAATTTTAAACCAAAGTACTTAGTGCAAACCTAATGGAAACACCTAAGGTTAACTTCCCACATGATTCTGAAATGTCTGCAAGTTGTTTCATGCCTCTGTACATAAAGACCAAAAAGTTGATTTCTCAGAGAATAGAGAGCTTTGACATTAACAGTAGTATAGATTTGAATTTTACACCAAAGTACTTAGTGCAAACCTAATGGAAACACCCTAGTTCAACTTCCCACATGATTATGAGTAGTTTGAAAGTAGTTTCATGCCTCTGTTCATCAAGACAAAAAAGTTCTTTTCTCAGTGCTTCCAATGCTTTGACAATACAAATAGTATACATTTCAATTTTACACCAAAGAACTTACTGCAAAACTAATGGAAACACCTTAGGTTAACTTCCCACATGATTCTGAGATGACTGAAAGTTGTTTCATGCCTTTAGACATTAAGACAAAAAAGTTGTTATCTCAGTGCACACAATGCTTTGACGTAACAGTAGTATACACTTAAATTGTACTGAAAAGTCCTGACTGCAAACCTAATGGAAACACCTTTGGTTAACTTCCCTCATGATTATGAGCAGTTTGAAAGTTTTTTCATACCTCTATACATCAAGACAACAAAGTTGTTATCTCAGTGCATACAATGCTTTGTTAGTACAAATAGTATACACTTCAATTTTACACCAAAGTACTTAGTGCAAACCTAATGGAAACACCTTAGGTTAACTTCCCACATGATTCTGAGATGACTGAAAGTTGTTTCATGCCTCTAGACATCAAGACAAAAAAGTTGTTATCTCAGTGCATACAATGCTTTGACAATACAAAGAGTATACATTTCAATTTTACACCAAAGTACTTACTGCAAACCTAATGGAAACACCTAAGGTTAACTTCCCACATGATTCTGAAATGTCTGCAAGTTGTTTCATGCCCCTGTACATAAAGACAAAAAAGTTGATTTCTCAGAGAATAGAGTGCTTTGACATTAAAGGTATTATACATTTGAATTTTACACCAAAGTACTTAGTGCAAACCTAATGGAAACACCTTAGGTTAACTTCCCACATGATTCTGAGATGTCTGAAAGTTGTTTCATGCCTCTAGACATCAAGACAAAAAAGTTGTTATCTCAGTGCATACAATGCTTTGACAATACAAAGAGTATACATTTCAATTTTACACCAAAGTACTTACTGCAAACCTAAGGGAAACACCTTAGGTTAACTTCCCACATGATTCTGAGATGACTGAAAGTTGTTTCATGCCTCTATACATCAAGACAACAAAGTTGTTATCTCAGTGCATACAATGCTTTGACAATACAAAGAGTATGCATTTCAATTTTAAACCAAAGTACTTACTGCAAACCTAATGGAAACACCTTTGGTTAACTTCCCACATGATTATGAGCAGTTTGAAAGTTGTTTCATGCCTATATACATCAAGACAAAAAAGTTCTTTTCTCAGTGCTTCCAAAGCTTTGCAATACAAATAGTATACATTTCAATTTTACACCAAAGTACTTAGTGCAAACCTAATGGAAACACCTTAGGTTAACTTCCCACATGATTCTGAGATGACTGAAAGTTGTTTCATGCCTCTAGACATCAGGACAAAAAAGTTGTTCTCTCAGTGCATACAATGCTTTGACGTAAAAGTAGTATACACTTAAATTGTACTGAAAAGTCCTGACTGCAAACCTAATGGAAACACCTTTGGTTAACTTCCTTCATGATTATGAGCAGTTTGAAAGTTTTTTCATGCCTCTATACATCAAGACAACAAAGTTGTTATCTCAGTGCATACAATGCTTTGTCAGTACAAATAGTGTACACTTCAATTTTACACCAAAGTACTTAGTGCAAACCTAATGGAAACACCTTAGGTTAACTTCCCACATGATTCTGAGATGACTGAAAGTTGTTTCATGCCTCTAGACATCAAGACAAAAAAGTTGTTATCTCAGTGCATACAATGCTTTGACAAAACAAAGAGTATACATTTCAATTTTACACCAAAGTCCTTACTGCAAACCTAATGGAAACACCTAAGGTTAACTTCCCACATGATTCTGAAATGTCTGCAAGTTGTTTCATGCCTCTGTACATAAAGACAAAAAAGTTGATTTCTCAGAGAATAGAGTGCTTTGACATTAAAAGTATTATACATTTGAATTTTACACCAAACTACTTAGTGCAAACCTAATGGAAACACCTTAGGTTAACTTCCCACATGATTCTGAGATGACTGAAAGTTGTTTCATGCCTCTAGACATCAAGACAAAAAAGTTGTTATCTCAGTGCATACAATGCTTTGACAATACAAAGAGTATACATTTCAATTTTACACCAAAGTACTTACTGCAAACCTAATGGAAACACCTTAGGTTAACTTCCCACATGATTCTTAGATGACTGGAAGTTGTTTCATGCCTCTATACATCAAGACAACAAAGTTGTTATCTCAGTGCATACAATGCTTTGACAATACAAAGAGTATGCATTTCAATTTTAAACCAAAGTACTTACTGCAAACCTAATGGAAACACCTTTGGTTAACTTCCCACATGATTATGAGCAGTTTGAAAGTTGTTTCATGCCTATATACATCAAGACAAAAAAGTTCTTTTCTCAGTGCTTCCAAAGCTTTGCAATACAAATAGTATACATTTCAATTTTACACCAAAGTACTTAGTGCAAACCTAATGGAAACACCTTAGGTTAACTTCCCACATGATTCTGAGATGACTGAAAGTTGTTTCATGCCTCTAGACATCAGGACAAAAAAGTTGTTCTCTCAGTGCATACAATGCTTTGACGTAAAAGTAGTATACACTTAAATTGTACTGAAAAGTCCTGACTGCAAACCTAATGGAAACACCTTTGGTTAACTTCCTTCATGATTATGAGCAGTTTGAAAGTTTTTTCATGCCTCTATACATCA
The DNA here is from genome assembly GCF_030028105.1 of Mobula birostris. Classification (NCBI taxonomy): domain Eukaryota; kingdom Metazoa; phylum Chordata; class Chondrichthyes; order Myliobatiformes; family Myliobatidae; genus Mobula; species Mobula birostris. The sequence goes on from NW_027278445.1 coordinate 116,382, forward strand.
AGACAACAAAGTTGTTATCTCAGTGCATACAATGCTTTGTCAGTACAAATAGTGTACACTTCAATTTTACACCAAAGTACTTAGTGCAAACCTAATGGAAACACCTTAGGTTAACTTCCCACATGATTCTGAGATGACTGAAAGTTGTTTCATGCCTCTAGACATCAAGACAAAAAAGTTGTTATCTCAGTGCATACAATGCTTTGACAAAACAAAGAGTATACATTTCAATTTTACACCAAAGTCCTTACTGCAAACCTAATAGAAACACCTAAGGTTAACTTCCCACATGATTCTGAAATGTCTGCAAGTTGTTTCATGCCTCTGTACATAAAGACAAAAAAGTTGATTTCTCAGAGAATAGAGTGCTTTGACATTAAAAGTATTATACATTTGAATTTTACACCAAACTACTTAGTGCAAACCTAATGGAAACACCTTAGGTTAACTTCCCACATGATTCTGAGATGACTGAAAGTTGTTTCATGCCTCTAGACATCAAGACAAAAAAGTTGTTATCTCAGTGCATACAATGCTTTGACAATACAAAGAGTATACATTTCAATTTTACACCAAAGTACTTACTGCAAACCTAATGGAAACACCTTAGGTTAACTTCCCACATGATTCTTAGATGACTGGAAGTTGTTTCATGCCTCTATACATCAAGACAACAAAGTTGTTATCTCAGTGCATACAATGCTTTGACAATACAAAGAGTATGCATTTCAATTTTAAACCAAAGTACTTACTGCAAACCTAATGGAAACATCTTTGGTTAACTTCCCACATGATTATGAGCAGTTTGAAAGTTGTTTCATGCCTATATACATCAAGACAAAAAAGTTCTTTTCTCAGTGCTTCCAAAGCTTTGCAATACAAATAGTATACATTTCAATTTTACACCAAAGTACTTAGTGCAAACCTAATGGAAACACCTTAGGTTAACTTCCCACATGATTCTGAGATGACTGAAAGTTGTTTCATGCCTCTAGACATCAGGACAAAAAGTTGTTCTCTCAGTGCATACAATGCTTTGACAATACAAAGAGTATACATTTCAATTTTACACCAAAGTACTTACTGCAAACCTAATGGAAACACCTTAGCTTAACTTCCCACATGATTCTGAAATGTCTGCAAGTTGTTTCATGCCTCTGTACATAAAGACAAAAAAGTTGATTTCTCAGAGATTAGAGTGCTTTGACATTAAAAGTATTATAGATTTGAATTTTACACCAAAGTACTTAGTGCAAACCTAATGGAAACACCCTAGTTCAACTTCCCACATGATTATGAGTAGTTTGAAAGTAGTTTCATGCCTCTGCTCATCAAGACAAAAAAGTTCTTTTCTCAGTGCTTCCAAAGCTTTGACAATACAAATAGTATACATTTCAATTTTACACCAAAGAACTTACTGCAAAACTAATGGAAACACCTTAGGTTAACTTCCCACATGATTCTGAGATGACTGAAAGTTGTTTCATGCCTTTAGACATAAAGACAAAAAAGTTGTTATCTCAGTGCATACAATGCTTTGACGTAACAGTAGTATACACTTAAATTGTACTGAAAAGTCCTGACTGCAAACCTAATGGAAACACCTTTGGTTAACTTCCCTCATGATTATGAGCAGTTTGAAAGTTTTTTCATACCTCTATACATCAAGACAACAAAGTTGTTATCTCAGTGCATACAATGCTTTGTCAGTACAAATAGTATACACATCAATTTTACACCAAAGTACTTAGTGTAAACCTAATGGAAACACCTTAGGTTAACTTCCCACATGATTCTGAGATGACTGAAAGTTGTTTCATGCCTCTAGACATCAAGACAAAAAAGTTGTTATCTCAGTGCATACAATGCTTTGACAATACAAAGAGTATACATTTCAATTTTACACCAAAGTACTTACTGCAAACCTAATGGAAACACCTAAGGTTAACTTCCCACATGATTCTGAAATGTCTGCAAGTTGTTTCATGCCCCTGTACATAAAGACAAAAAAGTTGATTTCTCAGAGAATAGAGTGCTTTGACATTAAAAGTATTATACATTTGAATTTTACACAAAAGTACTTAGTGCAAACCTAATGGAAACACCTTAGGTTAACTTCCCACATGATTCTGAGATGACTGAAAGTTGTTTCATGCCTCTAGACATCAAGACAAAAAAGTTGTTATCTCAGTGCATCCAATGCTTTGACAATACAAAGAGTATACATTTCAATTTTACACCAAAGTACTTACTGCAAACCTAATGGAAACACCTTAGGTTAACTTCCCACATGATTATGAGCAGTTTGAAAGTTGTTTCATGCCTATATACATCAAGACCAAAAAGTTCTTTTCTCAGTGCTTCCAAAGCTTTGCAAAACAAATAGTATACATTTCAATTTTACACCAAAGTACTGACTGCAAACCTAATGGAAACACCTTAGGTTAACTTCCCACATGATTCTGAAATGTCTGCAAGTTGTTTCATGCCTTTAGACATTAAGACAAAAAAGTTGTTATCTCAGTGCATACAATGCTTTGACGTAACAGTAGTATACACTTAAATTGTACTGAAAAGTCCTGACTGCAAACCTAATGGAAACACCTTTGGTTAACTTCCCTCATGATTATGAGCAGTTTGAAAGTTTTTTCATGCCTCTATACATCAAGACAACAAAGTTGTTATCTCAGGGCATACAATGCTTTGTCAGTACAAATAGTGTACACTTCAGTTTTAAACCAAAGTACTTACTGCAAACCTAATGGAAACACCTTTGGTTAACTTCCCACATGATTATGAGCAGTTTGAAAGTTGTTTCATGCCTATATACATCAAGACCAAAAAGTTCTTTTCTCAGTGCTTCCAAAGCTTTGCAAAACAAATAGTATACATTTCAATTTTACACCAAAGTACTGACTGCAAACCTAATGGAAACACCTTAGGTTAACTTCCCACATGATTCTGAAATGTCTGCAAGTTGTTTCATGCCTCTGTACATAAAGACAAAAAAGTTGATTTCTCAGAGATTAGAGTGCTTTGACATTAAATGTATTATAGATTTGAATTTTACACCAAAGTACTTAGAGCAAACCTAATGGAAACACCCTAGTTCAACTTCCCACATGATTATGAGTAGTTTGAAAGTAGTTTCATGCCGCTGCTCATCAAGACAAAAAAGTTCTTTTCTCAGTGCTTCCAATGCTTTGACAATACAAATAGTATACATTTCAATTTTACACCAAAGAACTTACTGCAAAACTAATGGAAACACCTTAGGTTAACTTCCCACATGATTCTGAGATGACTGAAAGTTGTTTCATGCCTTTAGACATTAAGACAAAAAAGTTGTTATCTCAGTGCATACAATGCTTTGACGTAACAGTAGTATACACTTAAATTGTACTGAAAAGTCCTGACTGCAAACCTAATGGAAACACCTTTGGTTAACTTCCCTCATGATTATGAGCAGTTTGAAAGTTTTTTCATGCCTCTATACATCAAGACAACAAAGTTGTTATCTCAGGGCATACAATGCTTTGTCAGTACAAATAGTGTACACTTCAATTTTAAACCAAAGTACTTACTGCAAACCTAATGGAAACACCTTTGGTTAACTTCCCACATGATTATGAGCAGTTTGAAAGTTGTTTCATGCCTATATACATCAAGACCAAAAAGTTCTTTTCTCAGTGCTTCCAAAGCTTTGCAAAACAAATAGTATACATTTCAATTTTACACCAAAGTACTGACTGCAAACCTAATGGAAACACCTTAGGTTAACTTCCCACATGATTCTGAGATGACTGAAAGTTGTTTCATGCCTCTAGACATCAAGACAAAAAAGTTGTTATCTCAGTGCATACAATGCTTTGACAATACAAAGAGTATACATTTCAATTTTACACCAAAGTCCTTACTGCAAACCTAATGGAAACACCTAAGGTTAACTTCCCACATGATTCTGAAATGTCTGCAAGTTGTTTCATGCCTCTGTACATAAAGACAAAAAAGTTGATTTCTCAGAGAATAGAGTGCTTTGACATTAAAAGTATTATAGATTTGAATTTTACACCAAAGTACTTAGTGCAAACCTAATGGAAACACCCTAGTTCAACTTCCCACATGATTATGAGTAGTTTGAAAGTAGTTTCATGCCTCTGTTCATCAAGACAAAAAAGTTCTTTTCTCAGTGCTTCCAATGCTTTGACAATACAAATAGTATACATTTCAATTTTACACCAAAGAACTTACTGCAAAACTAATGGAAACACCTTAGGTTAACTTCCCACATGATTCTGAGATGACTGAAAGTTGTTTCATGCCTTTAGACATTAAGACAAAAAAGTTGTTATCTCAGTGCACACAATGCTTTGACGTAACAGTAGTATACACTTAAATTGTACTGAAAAGTCCTGACTGCAAACCTAATGGAAACACCTTTGGTTAAATTCCCTCATGATTATGAGCAGTTTGAAAGTTTTTTCATACCTCTATACATCACGACAACAAAGTTGTTATCTCAGTGCATACAATGCTTTGTTAGTACAAATAGTATACACTTCAATTTTACACCAAAGTACTTAGTGCAAACCTAATGGAAACACCTTAGGTTAACTTCCCACATGATTCTGAGATGACTGAAAGTTGTTTCATGCCTCTAGACATCAAGACAAAAAAGTTGTTATCTCAGTGCATACAATGCTTTGACAATACAAAGAGTATACATTTCAATTTTACACCAAAGTACTTACTGCAAACCTAATGGAAACACCTAAGGTTAACTTCCCACATGATTCTGAAATGTCTGCAAGTTGTTTCATGCCCCTGTACATAAAGACAAAAAAGTTGATTTCTCAGAGAATAGAGTGCTTTGACATTAAAGGTATTATACATTTGAATTTTACACCAAAGTACTTAGTGCAAACCTAATGGAAACACCTTAGGTTAACTTCCCACATGATTCTGAGATGACTGAAAGTTGTTTCATGCCTCTAGACATCAAGACAAAAAAGTTGTTATCTCAGTGCATACAATGCTTTGACAATACAAAGAGTATACATTTCAATTTTACACCAAAGTACTTACTGCAAATCTAAGGGAAACACCTTAGGTTAACTTCCCACATGATTCTGAGATGACTGAAAGTTGTTTCATGCCTCTATACATCAAGACAACAAAGTTGTTATCTCAGTGCATACAATGCTTTGACAATACAAAGAGTATGCATTTCAATTTTAAACCAAAGTACTTACTGCAAACCTAATGGAAACACCTTTGGTTAACTTCCCACATGATTATGAGCAGTTTGAAAGTTTTTTCATGCCTCTATACATCAAGACAACAAAGTTGTTATCTCAGTGCATACAATGCTTTGTCAGTACAAATAGTGTACACTTCAATTTTACACCAAAGTACTTAGTGCAAACCTAATGGAAACACCTTAGGTTAACTTCCCACATGATTCTGAGATGACTGAAAGTTGTTTCATGCCTCTAGACATCAAGACAAAAAAGTTGTTATCTCAGTGCATACAATGCTTTGACAAAACAAAGAGTATACATTTCAATTTTACACCAAAGTCCTTACTGCAAACCTAATGGAAACACCTAAGGTTAACTTCCCACATGATTCTGAAATGTCTGCAAGTTGTTTCATGCCTCTGTACATAAAGACAAAAAAGTTGATTTCTCAGAGAATAGAGTGCTTTGACATTAAAAGTATTATACATTTGAATTTTACACCAAACTACTTAGTGCAAACCTAATGGAAACACCTTAGGTTAACTTCCCACATGATTCTGAGATGACTGAAAGTTGTTTCATGCCTCTAGACATCAAGACAAAAAAGTTGTTATCTCAGTGCATACAATGCTTTGACAATACAAAGAGTATACATTTCAATTTTACACCAAAGTACTTACTGCAAACCTAATGGAAACACCTTAGGTTAACTTCCCACATGATTCTTAGATGACTGGAAGTTGTTTCATGCCTCTATACATCAAGACAACAAAGTTGTTATCTCAGTGCATACAATGCTTTGACAATACAAAGAGTATGCATTTCAATTTTAAACCAAAGTACTTACTGCAAACCTAATGGAAACACCTTTGGTTAACTTCCCACATGATTATGAGCAGTTTGAAAGTTGTTTCATGCCTATATACATCAAGACAAAAAAGTTCTTTTCTCAGTGCTTCCAAAGCTTTGCAATACAAATAGTATACATTTCAATTTTACACCAAAGTACTTAGTGCAAACCTAATGGAAACACCTTAGGTTAACTTCCCACATGATTCTGAGATGACTGAAAGTTGTTTCATGCCTCTAGACATCAGGACAAAAAGTTGTTCTCTCAGTGCATACAATGCTTTGACAATACAAAGAGTATACATTTCAATTTTACACCAAAGTACTTACTGCAAACCTAATGGAAACACCTCAGCTTAACTTCCCACATGATTCTGAAATGTCTGCAAGTTGTTTCATGCCTCTGTACATAAAGACAAAAAAGTTGATTTCTCAGAGATTAGAGTGCTTTGACATTAAAAGTATTATAGATTTGAATTTTACACCAAAGTACTTAGTGCAAACCTAATGGAAACACCCTAGTTCAACTTCCCACATGATTATGAGTAGTTTGAAAGTAGTTTCATGCCTCTGCTCATCAAGACAAAAAAGTTCTTTTCTCAGTGCTTCCAAAGCTTTGACAATACAAATAGTATACATTTCAATTTTACACCAAAGAACTTACTGCAAAACTAATGGAAACACCTTAGGTTAACTTCCCACATGATTCTGAGATGACTGAAAGTTGTTTCATGCCTTTAGACATTAAGACAAAAAAGTTGTTATCTCAGTGCACACAATGCTTTGACGTAACAGTAGTATACACTTAAATTGTACTGAAAAGTCCTGACTGCAAACCTAATGGAAACACCTTTGGTTAACTTCCCTCATGATTATGAGCAGTTTGAAAGTTTTTTCATACCTCTATACATCAAGACAACAAAGTTGTTATCTCAGTGCATACAATGCTTTGTTAGTACAAATAGTATACACTTCAATTTTACACCAAAGTACTTAGTGCAAACCTAATGGAAACACCTTAGGTTAACTTCCCACATGATTCTGAGATGACTGAAAGTTGTTTCATGCCTCTAGACATCAAGACAAAAAAGTTGTTATCTCAGTGCATACAATGCTTTGACAATACAAAGAGTATACATTTCAATTTTACACCAAAGTACTTACTGCAAACCTAATGGAAACACCTAAGGTTAACTTCCCACATGATTCTGAAATGTCTGCAAGTTGTTTCATGCCCCTGTACATAAAGACAAAAAAGTTGATTTCTCAGAGAATAGAGTGCTTTGACATTAAAGGTATTATACATTTGAATTTTACACCAAAGTACTTAGTGCAAACCTAATGGAAACACCTTAGGTTAACTTCCCACATGATTCTGAGATGACTGAAAGTTGTTTCATGCTTCTAGACATCAAGACAAAAAAGTTGTTATCTCAGTGCATACAATGCTTTGACAATACAAAGAGTATACATTTCAATTTTACACCAAAGTACTTACTGCAAACCTAAGGGAAACACCTTAGGTTAACTTCCCACATGATTCTGAGATGACTGAAAGTTGTTTCATGCCTCTATACATCAAGACAACAAAGTTGTTATCTCAGTGCATACAATGCTTTGACAATACAAAGAGTATGCATTTCAATTTTAAACCAAAGTACTTACTGCAAACCTAATGGAAACACCTTTGGTTAACTTCCCACATGATTATGAGCAGTTTGAAAGTTGTTTCATGCCTATATACATCAAGACAAAAAAGTTCTTTTCTCAGTGCTTCCAAAGCTTTGCAATACAAATAGTATACATTTCAATTTTACACCAAAGTACTTAGTGCAAACCTAATGGAAACACCTTAGGTTAACTTCCCACATGATTCTGAGATGACTGAAAGTTGTTTCATGCCTCTAGACATCAGGACAAAAAAGTTGTTCTCTCAGTGCATACAATGCTTTGACGTAAAAGTAGTATACACTTAAATTGTACTGAAAAGTCCTGACTGCAAACCTAATGGAAACACCTTTGGTTAACTTCTTTCATGATTATGAGCAGTTTGAAAGTTTTTTCATGCCTCTATACATCAAGACAACAAAGTTGTTATCTCAGTGCATACAATGCTTTGTCAGTACAAATAGTGTACACTTCAATTTTACACCAAAGTACTTAGTGCAAACCTAATGGAAACACCTTAGGTTAACTTCCCACATGATTCTGAGATGACTGAAAGTTGTTTCATGCCTCTAGACATCAAGACAAAAAAGTTGTTATCTCAGTGCATACAATGCTTTGACAAAACAAAGAGTATACATTTCAATTTTACACCAAAGTCCTTACTGCAAACCTAATGGAAACACCTAAGGTTAACTTCCCACATGATTCTGAAATGTCTGCAAGTTGTTTCATGCCTCTGTACATAAAGACAAAAAAGTTGATTTCTCAGAGAATAGAGTGCTTTGACATTAAAAGTATTATACATTTGAATTTTACACCAAACTACTTAGTGCAAACCTAATGGAAACACCTTAGGTTAACTTCCCACATGATTCTGAGATGACTGAAAGTTGTTTCATGCCTCTAGACATCAAGACAAAAAAGTTGTTATCTCAGTGCATACAATGCTTTGACAATACAAAGAGTATACATTTCAATTTTACACCAAAGTACTTACTGCAAACCTAATGGAAACACCTTAGGTTAACTTCCCACATGATTCTTAGATGACTGGAAGTTGTTTCATGCCTCTATACATCAAGACAACAAAGTTGTTATCTCAGTGCATACAATGCTTTGACAATACAAAGAGTATGCATTTCAATTTTAAACCAAAGTACTTACTGCAAACCTAATGGAAACACCTTTGGTTAACTTCCCACATGATTATGAGCAGTTTGAAAGTTGTTTCATGCCTATATACATCAAGACAAAAAAGTTCTTTTCTCAGTGCTTCCAAAGCTTTGCAATACAAATAGTATACATTTCAATTTTACACCAAAGTACTTAGTGCAAACCTAATGGAAACACCTTAGGTTAACTTCCCACATGATTCTGAGATGACTGAAAGTTGTTTCATGCCTCTAGACATCAGGACAAAAAAGTTGTTCTCTCAGTGCATACAATGCTTTGACGTAAAAGTAGTATACACTTAAATTGTACTGAAAAGTCCTGACTGCAAACCTAATGGAAACACCTTTGGTTAACTTCCTTCATGATTATGAGCAGTTTGAAAGTTTTTTCATGCCTCTATACATCAAGACAACAAAGTTGTTATCTCAGTGCATACAATGCTTTGTCAGTACAAATAGTGTACACTTCAATTTTACACCAAAGTACTTAGTGCAAACCTAATGGAAACACCTTAGGTTAACTTCCCACATGATTCTGAGATGACTGAAAGTTGTTTCATGCCTCTAGACATCAAGACAAAAAAGTTGTTATCTCAGTGCATACAATGCTTTGACAAAACAAAGAGTATACATTTCAATTTTACACCAAAGTCCTTACTGCAAACCTAATGGAAACACCTAAGGTTAACTTCCCACATGATTCTGAAATGTCTGCAAGTTGTTTCATGCCTCTGTACATAAAGACAAAAAAGTTGATTTCTCAGAGAATAGAGTGCTTTGACATTAAAAGTATTATACATTTGAATTTTACACCAAACTACTTAGTGCAAACCTAATGGAAACACCTTAGGTTAACTTCCCACATGATTCTGAGATGACTGAAAGTTGTTTCATGCCTCTAGACATCAAGACAAAAAAGTTGTTATCTCAGTGCATACAATGCTTTGACAATACAAAGAGTATACATTTCAATTTTACACCAAAGTACTTACTGCAAACCTAATGGAAACACCTTAGGTTAACTTCCCACATGATTCTTAGATGACTGGAAGTTGTTTCATGCCTCTATACATCAAGACAACAAAGTTGTTATCTCAGTGCATACAATGCTTTGACAATACAAAGAGTATGCATTTCAATTTTAAACCAAAGTACTTACTGCAAACCTAATGGAAACACCTTTGGTTAACTTCCCACATGATTATGAGCAGTTTGAAAGTTGTTTCATGCCTATATACATCAAGACAAAAAAGTTCTTTTCTCAGTGCTTCCAAAGCTTTGCAATACAAATAGTATACATTTCAATTTTACACCAAAGTACTTAGTGCAAACCTAATGGAAACACCTTAGGTTAACTTCCCACATGATTCTGAGATGACTGAAAGTTGTTTCATGCCTCTAGACATCAGGACAAAAAGTTGTTCTCTCAGTGCATACAATGCTTTGACAATACAAAGAGTATACATTTCAATTTTACACCAAAGTACTTACTGCAAACCTAATGGAAACACCTTAGCTTAACTTCCCACATGATTCTGAAATGTCTGCAAGTTGTTTCATGCCTCTGTACATAAAGACAAAAAAGTTGATTTCTCAGAGATTAGAGTGCTTTGACATTAAAAGTATTATAGATTTGAATTTTACACCAAAGTACTTAGTGCAAACCTAATGGAAACACCCTAGTTCAACTTCCCACATGATTATGAGTAGTTTGAAAGTAGTTTCATGCCTCTGCTCATCAAGACAAAAAAGTTCTTTTCTCAGTGCTTCCAAAGCTTTGACAATACAAATAGTATACATTTCAATTTTACACCAAAGAACTTACTGCAAAACTAATGGAAACACCTTAGGTTAACTTCCCACATGATTCTGAGATGACTGAAAGTTGTTTCATGCCTTTAGACATAAAGACAAAAAAGTTGTTATCTCAGTGCATACAATGCTTTGACGTAACAGTAGTATACACTTAAATTGTACTGAAAAGTCCTGACTGCAAACCTAATGGAAACACCTTTGGTTAACTTCCCTCATGATTATGAGCAGTTTGAAAGTTTTTTCATACCTCTATACATCAAGACAACAAAGTTGTTATCTCAGTGCATACAATGCTTTGTCAGTACAAATAGTATACACATCAATTTTACACCAAAGTACTTAGTGCAAACCTAATGGAAACACCTTAGGTTAACTTCCCACATGATTCTGAGATGACTGAAAGTTGTTTCATGCCTCTAGACATCAAGACAAAAAAGTTGTTATCTCAGTGCATACAATGCTTTGACAATACAAAGAGTATACATTTCAATTTTACACCAAAGTACTTACTGCAAACCTAATGGAAACACCTAAGGTTAACTTCCCACATGATTCTGAAATGTCTGCAAGTTGTTTCATGCCCCTGTACATAAAGACAAAAAAGTTGATTTCTCAGAGAATAGAGTGCTTTGACATTAAAAGTATTATACATTTGAATTTTACACAAATGTACTTAGTGCAAACCTAATGGAAACACCTTAGGTTAACTTCCCACATGATTCTGAGATGACTGAAAGTTGTTTCATGCCTCTAGACATCAAGACAAAAAAGTTGTTATCTCAGTGCATCCAATGCTTTGACAATACAAAGAGTATACATTTCAATTTTACACCAAAGTACTTACTGCAAACCTAATGGAAACACCTTAGGTTAACTTCCCACATGATTATGAGCAGTTTGAAAGTTGTTTCATGCCTATATACATCAAGACCAAAAAGTTCTTTTCTCAGTGCTTCCAAAGCTTTGCAAAACAAATAGTATACATTTCAATTTTACACCAAAGTACTGACTGCAAACCTAATGGAAACACCTTAGGTTAACTTCCCACATGATTCTGAAATGTCTGCAAGTTGTTTCATGCCTTTAGACATTAAGACAAAAAAGTTGTTATCTCAGTGCATACAATGCTTTGACGTAACAGTAGTATACACTTAAATTGTACTGAAAAGTCCTGACTGCAAACCTAATGGAAACACCTTTGGTTAACTTCCCTCATGATTATGAGCAGTTTGAAAGTTTTTTCATGCCTCTATACATCAAGACAACAAAGTTGTTATCTCAGGGCATACAATGCTTTGTCAGTACAAATAGTGTACACTTCAATTTTAAACCAAAGTACTTACTGCAAACCGAATGGAAACACCTTTGGTTAACTTCCCACATGATTATGAGCAGTTTGAAAGTTGTTTCATGCCTATATACATCAAGACCAAAAAGTTCTTTTCTCAGTGCTTCCAAAGCTTTGCAAAACAAATAGTATACATTTCAATTTTACACCAAAGTACTGACTGCAAACCTAATGGAAACACCTTAGGTTAACTTCCCACATGATTCTGAAATGTCTGCAAGTTGTTTCATGCCTCTGTACATAAAGACAAAAAAGTTGATTTCTCAGAGATTAGAGTGCTTTGACATTAAATGTATTATAGATTTGAATTTTACACCAAAGTACTTAGAGCAAACCTAATGGAAACACCCTAGTTCAACTTCCCACATGATTATGAGTAGTTTGAAAGTAGTTTCATGCCGCTGCTCATCAAGACAAAAAAGTTCTTTTCTCAGTGCTTCCAATGCTTTGACAATACAAATAGTATACATTTCAATTTTACACCAAAGAACTTACTGCAAAACTAATGGAAACACCTTAGGTTAACTTCCCACATGATTCTGAGATGACTGAAAGTTGTTTCATGCCTTTAGACATTAAGACAAAAAAGTTGTTATCTCAGTGCATACAATGCTTTGACGTAACAGTAGTATACACTTAAATTGTACTGAAAAGTCCTGACTGCAAACCTAATGGAAACACCTTTGGTTAACTTCCCTCATGATTATGAGCAGTTTGAAAGTTTTTTCATGCCTCTATACATCAAGACAACAAAGTTGTTATCTCAGGGCATACAATGCTTTGTCAGTACAAATAGTGTACACTTCAATTTTAAACCAAAGTACTTACTGCAAACCTAATGGAAACACCTTTGGTTAACTTCCCACATGATTATGAGCAGTTTGAAAGTTGTTTCATGCCTATATACATCAAGACCAAAAAGTTCTTTTCTCAGTGCTTCCAAAGCTTTGCAAAACAAATAGTATACATTTCAATTTTACACCAAAGTACTGACTGCAAACCTAATGGAAACACCTTAGGTTAACTTCCCACATGATTCTGAGATGACTGAAAGTTGTTTCATGCCTCTAGACATCAAGACAAAAAAGTTGTTATCTCAGTGCATACAATGCTTTGACAATACAAAGAGTATACATTTCAATTTTACACCAAAGTCCTTACTGCAAACCTAATGGAAACACCTAAGGTTAACTTCCCACATGATTCTGAAATGTCTGCAAGTTGTTTCATGCCTCTGTACATAAAGACAAAAAAGTTGATTTCTCAGAGAATAGAGTGCTTTGACATTAAAAGTATTATAGATTTGAATTTTACACCAAAGTACTTAGTGCAAACCTAATGGAAACACCCTAGTTCAACTTCCCACATGATTATGAGTAGTTTGAAAGTAGTTTCATGCCTCTGTTCATCAAGACAAAAAAGTTCTTTTCTCAGTGCTTCCAATGCTTTGACAATACAAATAGTATACATTTCAATTTTACACCAAAGAACTTACTGCAAAACTAATGGAAACACCTTAGGTTAACTTCCCACATGATTCTGAGATGACTGAAAGTTGTTTCATGCCTTTAGACATTAAGACAAAAAAGTTGTTATCTCAGTGCACACAATGCTTTGACGTAACAGTAGTATACACTTAAATTGTACTGAAAAGTCCTGACTGCAAACCTAATGGAAACACCTTTGGTTAAATTCCCTCATGATTATGAGCAGTTTGAAAGTTTTTTCATACCTCTATACATCAAGACAACAAAGTTGTTATCTCAGTGCATACAATGCTTTGTTAGTACAAATAGTATACACTTCAATTTTACACCAAAGTACTTAGTGCAAACCTAATGGAAACACCTTAGGTTAACTTCCCACATGATTCTGAGATGACTGAAAGTTGTTTCATGCCCCTTGACATCAAGACAAAAAAGTTGTTATCTCAGTGCATACAATGCTTTGACAATACAAAGAGTATACATTTCAATTTTACACCAAAGTACTTACTGCAAACCTAATGGAAACACCTAAGGTTAACTTCCCACATGATTCTGAAATGTCTGCAAGTTGTTTCATGCCCCTGTACATAAAGACAAAAAAGTTGATTTCTCAGAGAATAGAGTGCTTTGACATTAAAGGTATTATACATTTGAATTTTACACCAAAGTACTTAGTGCAAACCTAATGGAAACACCTTAGGTTAACTTCCCACATGATTCTGAGATGACTGAAAGTTGTTTCATGCCTCTAGACATCAAGACAAAAAAGTTGTTATCTCAGTGCATACAATGCTTTGACAATACAAAGAGTATACATTTCAATTTTACACCAAAGTACTTACTGCAAATCTAAGGGAAACACCTTAGGTTAACTTCCCACATGATTCTGAGATGACTGAAAGTTGTTTCATGCCTCTATACATCAAGACAACAAAGTTGTTATCTCAGTGCATACAATGCTTTGACAATACAAAGAGTATGCATTTCAATTTTAAACCAAAGTACTTACTGCAAACCTAATGGAAACACCTTTGGTTAACTTCCCACATGATTATAAGCAGTTTGAAAGTTGTTTCATGCCTATATACATCAAGACAAAAAAGTTCTTTTCTCAGTGCTTCCAAAGCTTTGCAATACAAATAGTATACATTTCAATTTTACACCAAAGTACTTAGTGCAAACCTAATGGAAACACCTTAGGTTAACTTCCCACATGATTCTGAGATGACTGAAAGTTGTTTCATGCCTCTAGACATCAGGACAAAAAAGTTGTTCTCTCAGTGCATACAATGCTTTGACGTAAAAGTAGTATACACTTAAATTGTACTGAAAAGTCCTGACTGCAAACCTAATGGAAACACCTTTGGTTAACTTCCTTCATGATTATGAGCAGTTTGAAAGTTTTTTCATGCCTCTATACATCAAGACAACAAAGTTGTTATCTCAGTGCATACAATGCTTTGTCAGTACAAATAGTGTACACTTCAATTTTACACCAAAGTACTTAGTGCAAACCTAATGGAAACACCTTAGGTTAACTTCCCACATGATTCTGAGATGACTGAAAGTTGTTTCATGCCTCTAGACATCAAGACAAAAAAGTTGTTATCTCAGTGCATACAATGCTTTGACAAAACAAAGAGTATACATTTCAATTTTACACCAAAGTCCTTACTGCAAACCTAATGGAAACACCTAAGGTTAACTTCCCACATGATTCTGAAATGTCTGCAAGTTGTTTCATGCCTCTGTACATAAAGACAAAAAAGTTGATTTCTCAGAGAATAGAGTGCTTTGACATTAAAAGTATTATACATTTGAATTTTACACCAAAGTACTTAGTGCAAACCTAATGGAAACTTCTTCGGTTAACTTCCCACATGATTCTGAGATGACTGAAAGTTGTTTCATGCCTCTAGACATCAATACAAAAAAGTTGTTATCTCAGTGCATACAATGCTTTGACAATACAAAGAGTATACATTTCAATTTTACACCAAAGTACTTACTGCAAACCTAATGGAAACACCTTAGGTTAACTTCCCACATGATTCTTAGATGACTGGAAGTTGTTTCATGCCTCTATACATCAAGACAACAAAGTTGTTATCTCAGTGCATACAATGCTTTGACAATACAAAGAGTATGCATTTCAATTTTAAACCAAAGTACTTACTGCAAACCTAATGGAAACACCTTTGGTTAACTTCCCACATGATTATGAGCAGTTTGAAAGTTGTTTCATGCCTATATACATCAAGACAAAAAAGTTCTTTTCTCAGTGCTTCCAAAGCTTTGCAATACAAATAGTATACATTTCAATTTTACACCAAAGTACTTAGTGCAAACCTAATGGAAACACCTTAGGTTAACTTCCCACATGATTCTGAGATGACTGAAAGTTGTTTCATGCCTCTAGACATCAGGACAAAAAGTTGTTCTCTCAGTGCATACAATGCTTTGACAATACAAAGAGTATACATTTCAATTTTACACCAAAGTACTTACTGCAAACCTAATGGAAACACCTTAGCTTAACTTCCCACATGATTCTGAAATGTCTGCAAGTTGTTTCATGCCTCTGTACATAAAGACAAAAAAGTTGATTTCTCAGAGATTAGAGTGCTTTGACATTAAAAGTATTATAGATTTGAATTTTACACCAAAGTACTTAGTGCAAACCTAATGGAAACACCCTAGTTCAACTTCCCACATGATTATGAGTAGTTTGAAAGTAGTTTCATGCCTCTGCTCATCAAGACAAAAAAGTTCTTTTCTCAGTGCTTCCAAAGCTTTGACAATACAAATAGTATACATTTCAATTTTACACCAAAGAACTTACTGCAAAACTAATGGAAACACCTTAGGTTAACTTCCCACGTGATTCTGAGATGACTGAAAGTTGTTTCATGCCTTTAGACATAAAGACAAAAAAGTTGTTATCTCAGTGCATACAATGCTTTGACGTAACAGTAGTATACACTTAAATTGTACTGAAAAGTCCTGACTGCAAACCTAATGGAAACACCTTTGGTTAACTTCCCTCATGATTATGAGCAGTTTGAAAGTTTTTTCATACCTCTATACATCAAGACAACAAAGTTGTTATCTCAGTGCATACAATGCTTTGTCAGTACAAATAGTATACACATCAATTTTACACCAAAGTACTTAGTGCAAACCTAATGGAAACACCTTAGGTTAACTTCCCACATGATTCTGAGATGACTGAAAGTTGTTTCATGCCTCTAGACATCAAGACAAAAAAGTTGTTATCTCAGTGCATACAATGCTTTGACAATACAAAGAGTATACATTTCAATTTTACACCAAAGTACTTACTGCAAACCTAATGGAAACACCTAAGGTTAACTTCCCACATGATTCTGAAATGTCTGCAAGTTGTTTCATGCCCCTGTACATAAAGACAAAAAAGTTGATTTCTCAGAGAATAGAGTGCTTTGACATTAAAAGTATTATACATTTGAATTTTACACAAAAGTACTTAGTGCAAACCTAATGGAAACACCTTAGGTTAACTTCCCACATGATTCTGAGATGACTGAAAGTTGTTTCATGCCTCTAGACATCAAGACAAAAAAGTTGTTATCTCAGTGCATCCAATGCTTTGACAATACAAAGAGTATACATTTCAATTTTACACCAAAGTACTTACTGCAAACCTAATGGAAACACCTTAGGTTAACTTCCCACATGATTATGAGCAGTTTGAAAGTTGTTTCATGCCTATATACATCAAGACCAAAAAGTTCTTTTCTCAGTGCTTCCAAAGCTTTGCAATACAAATAGTATACATTTCAATTTTACACCAAAGTACTGACTGCAAACCTAATGGAAACACCTTAGGTTAACTTCCCACATGATTCTGAAATGTCTGCAAGTTGTTTCATGCCTCTGTACATAAAGACAAAAAAGTTGATTTCTCAGAGATTAGAGTGCTTTGACATTAAATGTATTATAGATTTGAATTTTACACCAAAGTACTTAGAGCAAACCTAATGGAAACACCCTAGTTCAACTTCCCACATGATTATGAGTAGTTTGAAAGTAGTTTCATGCCGCTGCTCATCAAGACAAAAAAGTTCTTTTCTCAGTGCTTCCAATGCTTTGACAATACAAATAGTACACATTTCAATTTTACACCAAAGAACTTACTGCAAAACTAATGGAAACACCTTAGGTTAACTTCCCACATGATTCTGAGATGACTGAAAGTTGTTTCATGCCTTTAGACATTAAGACAAAAAAGTTGTTATCTCAGTGCATACAATGCTTTGACGTAACAGTAGTATACACTTAAATTGTACTGAAAAGTCCTGACTGCAAACCTAATGGAAACACCTTTGGTTAACTTCCCTCATGATTATGAGCAGTTTGAAAGTTTTTTCATGCCTCTATACATCAAGACAACAAAGTTGTTATCTCAGTGCATACAATGCTTTGTCAGTACAAATAGTGTACACTTCAATTTTACACCAAAGTACTTAGTGCAAACCTAATGGAAACACCTTAGGTTAACTTCCCACATGATTCTGAGATGACTGAAAGTTGTTTCATGCCTCTAGACATCAAGACAAAAAAGTTGTTATCTCAGTGCATACAATGCTTTGACAATACAAAGAGTATACATTTCAATTTTACACCAAAGTACTTACTGCAAACCTAATGGAAACACCTAAGGTTAACTTCCCACATGATTCTGAAATGTCTGCAAGTTGTTTCATGCCCCTGTACATAAAGACAAAAAAGTTGATTTCTCAGAGAATAGAGTGCTTTGACATTAAAGGTATTATACATTTGAATTTTACACCAAAGTACTTAGTGCAAACCTAATGGAAACACCTTAGGTTAACTTCCCACATGATTCTGAGATGACTGAAAGTTGTTTCATGCCTCTAGACATCAAGACAAAAAAGTTGTTATCTCAGTGCATACAATGCTTTGACAATACAAAGAGTATACATTTCAATTTTACACCAAAGTACTTACTGCAAATCTAAGGGAAACACCTTAGGTTAACTTCCCACATGATTCTGAGATGACTGAAAGTTGTTTCATGCCTCTATACATCAAGACAACAAAGTTGTTATCTCAGTGCATACAATGCTTTGACAATACAAAGAGTATGCATTTCAATTTTAAACCAAAGTACTTACTGCAAACCTAATGGAAACACCTTTGGTTAACTTCCCACATGATTATAAGCAGTTTGAAAGTTGTTTCATGCCTATATACATCAAGACAAAAAAGTTCTTTTCTCAGTGCTTCCAAAGCTTTGCAATACAAATAGTATACATTTCAATTTTACACCAAAGTACTTAGTGCAAACCTAATGGAAACACCTTAGGTTAACTTCCCTCATGATTCTGAGATGACTGAAAGTTGTTTCATGCCTCTAGACATCAGGACAAAAAAGTTGTTCTCTCAGTGCATACAATGCTTTGACGTAAAAGTAGTATACACTTAAATTGTACTGAAAAGTCCTGACTGCAAACCTAATGGAAACACCTTTGGTTAACTTCCTTCATGATTATGAGCAGTTTGAAAGTTTTTTCATGCCTCTATACATCAAGACAACAAAGTTGTTATCTCAGTGCATACAATGCTTTGTCAGTACAAATAGTGTACACTTCAATTTTACACCAAAGTACTTAGTGCAAACCTAATGGAAACACCTTAGGTTAACTTCCCACATGATTCTGAGATGACTGAAAGTTGTTTCATGCCTCTAGACATCAAGACAAAAAAGTTGTTATCTCAGTGCATACAATGCTTTGACAAAACAAAGAGTATACATTTCAATTTTACACCAAAGTCCTTACTGCAAACCTAATGGAAACACCTAAGGTTAACTTCCCACATGATTCTGAAATGTCTGCAAGTTGTTTCATGCCTCTGTACATAAAGACAAAAAAGTTGATTTCTCAGAGAATAGAGTGCTTTGACATTAAAAGTATTATACATTTGAATTTTACACCAAAGTACTTAGTGCAAACCTAATGGAAACTTCTTCGGTTAACTTCCCACATGATTCTGAGATGACTGAAAGTTGTTTCATGCCTCTAGACATCAATACAAAAAAGTTGTTATCTCAGTGCATACAATGCTTTGACAATACAAAGAGTATACATTTCAATTTTACACCAAAGTACTTACTGCAAACCTAATGGAAACACCTTAGGTTAACTTCCCACATGATTCTTAGATGACTGGAAGTTGTTTCATGCCTCTATACATCAAGACAACAAAGTTGTTATCTCAGTGCATACAATGCTTTGACAATACAAAGAGTATGCATTTCAATTTTAAACCAAAGTACTTACTGCAAACCTAATGGAAACACCTTTGGTTAACTTCCCACATGATTATGAGCAGTTTGAAAGTTGTTTCATGCCTATATACATCAAGACAAAAAAGTTCTTTTCTCAGTGCTTCCAAAGCTTTGCAATACAAATAGTATACATTTCAATTTTACACCAAAGTACTTAGTGCAAACCTAATGGAAACACCTTAGGTTAACTTCCCACATGATTCTGAGATGACTGAAAGTTGTTTCATGCCTCTAGACATCAGGACAAAAAGTTGTTCTCTCAGTGCATACAATGCTTTGACAATACAAAGAGTATACATTTCAATTTTACACCAAAGTACTTACTGCAAACCTAATGGAAACACCTTAGCTTAACTTCCCACATGATTCTGAAATGTCTGCAAGTTGTTTCATGCCTCTGTACATAAAGACAAAAAAGTTGATTTCTCAGAGATTAGAGTGCTTTGACATTAAAAGTATTATAGATTTGAATTTTACACCAAAGTACTTAGTGCAAACCTAATGGAAACACCCTAGTTCAACTTCCCACATGATTATGAGTAGTTTGAAAGTAGTTTCATGCCTCTGCTCATCAAGACAAAAAAGTTCTTTTCTCAGTGCTTCCAAAGCTTTGACAATACAAATAGTATACATTTCAATTTTACACCAAAGAACTTACTGCAAAACTAATGGAAACACCTTAGGTTAACTTCCCACGTGATTCTGAGATGACTGAAAGTTGTTTCATGCCTTTAGACATTAAGACAAAAAAGTTGTTATCT
This sequence comes from Mobula birostris, assembly GCF_030028105.1. Taxonomy (NCBI): domain Eukaryota; kingdom Metazoa; phylum Chordata; class Chondrichthyes; order Myliobatiformes; family Myliobatidae; genus Mobula; species Mobula birostris. The sequence goes on from NW_027278445.1 coordinate 137,074, forward strand.
CAGTGCATACAATGCTTTGACGTAACAGTAGTATACACTTAAATTGTACTGAAAAGTCCTGACTGCAAACCTAATGGAAACACCTTTGGTTAACTTCCCTCATGATTATGAGCAGTTTGAAAGTTTTTTCATACCTCTATACATCAAGACAACAAAGTTGTTATCTCAGTGCATACAATGCTTTGTCAGTACAAATAGTATACACATCAATTTTACACCAAAGTACTTAGTGCAAACCTAATGGAAACACCTTAGGTTAACTTCCCACATGATTCTGAGATGACTGAAAGTTGTTTCATGCCTCTAGACATCAAGACAAAAAAGTTGTTATCTCAGTGCATACAATGCTTTGACAATACAAAGAGTATACATTTCAATTTTACACCAAAGTACTTACTGCAAACCTAATGGAAACACCTAAGGTTAACTTCCCACATGATTCTGAAATGTCTGCAAGTTGTTTCATGCCCCTGTACATAAAGACAAAAAAGTTGATTTCTCAGAGAATAGAGTGCTTTGACATTAAAAGTATTATACATTTGAATTTTACACAAAAGTACTTAGTGCAAACCTAATGGAAACACCTTAGGTTAACTTCCCACATGATTCTGAGATGACTGAAAGTTGTTTCATGCCTCTAGACATCAAGACAAAAAAGTTGTTATCTCAGTGCATCCAATGCTTTGACAATACAAAGAGTATACATTTCAATTTTACACCAAAGTACTTACTGCAAACCTAATGGAAACACCTTAGGTTAACTTCCCACATGATTATGAGCAGTTTGAAAGTTGTTTCATGCCTATATACATCAAGACCAAAAAGTTCTTTTCTCAGTGCTTCCAAAGCTTTGCAATACAAATAGTATACATTTCAATTTTACACCAAAGTACTGACTGCAAACCTAATGGAAACACCTTAGGTTAACTTCCCACATGATTCTGAAATGTCTGCAAGTTGTTTCATGCCTCTGTACATAAAGACAAAAAAGTTGATTTCTCAGAGATTAGAGTGCTTTGACATTAAATGTATTATAGATTTGAATTTTACACCAAAGTACTTAGAGCAAACCTAATGGAAACACCCTAGTTCAACTTCCCACATGATTATGAGTAGTTTGAAAGTAGTTTCATGCCGCTGCTCATCAAGACAAAAAAGTTCTTTTCTCAGTGCTTCCAATGCTTTGACAATACAAATAGTACACATTTCAATTTTACACCAAAGAACTTACTGCAAAACTAATGGAAACACCTTAGGTTAACTTCCCACATGATTCTGAGATGACTGAAAGTTGTTTCATGCCTTTAGACATTAAGACAAAAAAGTTGTTATCTCAGTGCATACAATGCTTTGACGTAACAGTAGTATACACTTAAATTGTACTGAAAAGTCCTGACTGCAAACCTAATGGAAACACCTTTGGTTAACTTCCCTCATGATTATGAGCAGTTTGAAAGTTTTTTCATGCCTCTATACATCAAGACAACAAAGTTGTTATCTCAGTGCATACAATGCTTTGTCAGTACAAATAGTGTACACTTCAATTTTACACCAAAGTACTTAGTGCAAACCTAATGGAAACACCTTAGGTTAACTTCCCACATGATTCTGAGATGACTGAAAGTTGTTTCATGCCTCTAGACATCAAGACAAAAAAGTTGTTATCTCAGTGCATACAATGCTTTGACAATACAAAGAGTATACATTTCAATTTTACACTAAAGTCCTTACTGCAAACCTAATGGAAACACCTAAGGTTAACTTCCCACATGATTCTGAAATGTCTGCAAGTTGTTTCATGCCTCTGTACATAAAGACAAAAAAGTTGATTTCTCAGAGAATAGAGTGCTTTGACATTAAAAGTATTATAGATTTGAATTTTACACCAAAGTACTTAGTGCAAACCTAATGGAAACACCCTAGTTCAGCTTCCCACATGATTATGAGTAGTTTGAAAGTAGTTTCATGCCTCTGTTCATCAAGACAAAAAAGTTCTTTTCTCAGTGCTTCCAAAGCTTTGACAATACAAATAGTATACATTTCAATTTTACACCAAAGAACTTACTGCAAAACTAATGGAAACACCTTAGGTTAACTTCCCACATGATTCTGAGATGACTGAAAGTTGTTTCATGCCTTTAGACATAAAGACAAAAAAGTTGTTATCTCAGTGCATACAATGCTTTGACGTAACAGTAGTATACACTTAAATTGTACTGAAAAGTCCTGACTGCAAACCTAATGGAAACACCTTTGGTTAACTTCCCTCATGATTATGAGCAGTTTGAAAGTTTTTTCATACCTCTATACATCAAGACAACAAAGTTGTTATCTCAGTGCATACAATGCTTTGTCAGTACAAATAGTATACACATCAATTTTACACCAAAGTACTTAGTGCAAACCTAATGGAAACACCTTAGGTTAACTTCCCACATGATTCTGAGATGACTGAAAGTTGTTTCATGCCTCTAGACATCAAGACAAAAAAGTTGTTATCTCAGTGCATACAATGCTTTGACAATACAAAGAGTATACATTTCAATTTTACACCAAAGTACTTACTGCAAACCTAATGGAAACACCTAAGGTTAACTTCCCACATGATTCTGAAATGTCTGCAAGTTGTTTCATGCCCCTGTACATAAAGACAAAAAAGTTGATTTCTCAGAGAATAGAGTGCTTTGACATTAAAAGTATTATACATTTGAATTTTACACAAAAGTACTTAGTGCAAACCTAATGGAAACACCTTAGGTTAACTTCCCACATGATTCTGAGATGACTGAAAGTTGTTTCATGCCTCTAGACATCAAGACAAAAAAGTTGTTATCTCAGTGCATCCAATGCTTTGACAATACAAAGAGTATACATTTCAATTTTACACCAAAGTACTTACTGCAAACCTAATGGAAACACCTTAGGTTAACTTCCCACATGATTATGAGCAGTTTGAAAGTTGTTTCATGCCTATATACATCAAGACCAAAAAGTTCTTTTCTCAGTGCTTCCAAAGCTTTGCAAAACAAATAGTATACATTTCAATTTTACACCAAAGTACTGACTGCAAACCTAATGGAAACACCTTAGGTTAACTTCCCACATGATTCTGAAATGTCTGCAAGTTGTTTCATGCCTTTAGACATTAAGACAAAAAAGTTGTTATCTCAGTGCATACAATGCTTTGACGTAACAGTAGTATACACTTAAATTGTACTGAAAAGTCCTGACTGCAAACCTAATGGAAACACCTTTGGTTAACTTCCCTCATGATTATGAGCAGTTTGAAAGTTTTTTCATGCCTCTATACATCAAGACAACAAAGTTGTTATCTCAGGGCATACAATGCTTTGTCAGTACAAATAGTGTACACTTCAATTTTAAACCAAAGTACTTACTGCAAACCTAATGGAAACACCTTTGGTTAACTTCCCACATGATTATGAGATGACTGAAAGTTGTTTCATGCCTATATACATCAAGACAAAAAAGTTGTTATCTCAGTGCATACAATGCTTTGACAATACAAAGAGTATACATTTCAATTTTACACCAAAGTCCTTACTGCAAACCTAATGGAAACACCTAAGGTTAACTTCCCACATGATTCTGAAATGTCTGCAAGTTGTTTCATGCCTCTGTACATAAAGACAAAAAAGTTGATTTCTCAGAGAATAGAGTGCTTTGACATTAAAAGTATTATAGATTTGAATTTTACACCAAAGTACTTAGTGCAAACCTAATGGAAACACCCTAGTTCAACTTCCCACATGATTATGAGTAGTTTGAAAGTAGTTTCATGCCTCTGTTCATCAAGACAAAAAAGTTCTTTTCTCAGTGCTTCCAATGCTTTGACAATACAAATAGTATACATTTCAATTTTACACCAAAGAACTTACTGCAAAACTAATGGAAACACCTTAGGTTAACTTCCCACATGATTCTGAGATGACTGAAAGTTGTTTCATGCCTTTAGACATTAAGACAAAAAAGTTGTTATCTCAGTGCACACAATGCTTTGACGTAACAGTAGTATACACTTAAATTGTACTGAAAAGTCCTGACTGCAAACCTAATGGAAACACCTTTGGTTAAATTCCCTCATGATTATGAGCAGTTTGAAAGTTTTTTCATACCTCTATACATCAAGACAACAAAGTTGTTATCTCAGTGCATACAATGCTTTGTTAGTACAAATAGTATACACTTCAATTTTACACCAAAGTACTTAGTGCAAACCTAATGGAAACACCTTAGGTTAACTTCCCACATGATTCTGAGATGACTGAAAGTTGTTTCATGCCTCTAGACATCAAGACAAAAAAGTTGTTATCTCAGTGCATACAATGCTTTGACAATACAAAGAGTATACATTTCAATTTTACACCAAAGTACTTACTGCAAACCTAATGGAAACACCTAAGGTTAACTTCCCACATGATTCTGAAATGTCTGCAAGTTGTTTCATGCCCCTGTACATAAAGACAAAAAAGTTGATTTCTCAGAGAATAGAGTGCTTTGACATTAAAGGTATTATACATTTGAATTTTACACCAAAGTACTTAGTGCAAACCTAATGGAAACACCTTAGGTTAACTTCCCACATGATTCTGAGATGACTGAAAGTTGTTTCATGCCTCTAGACATCAAGACAAAAAAGTTGTTATCTCAGTGCATACAATGCTTTGACAATACAAAGAGTATACATTTCAATTTTACACCAAAGTACTTACTGCAAATCTAAGGGAAACACCTTAGGTTAACTTCCCACATGATTCTGAGATGACTGAAAGTTGTTTCATGCCTCTATACATCAAGACAACAAAGTTGTTATCTCAGTGCATACAATGCTTTGACAATACAAAGAGTATGCATTTCAATTTTAAACCAAAGTACTTACTGCAAACCTAATGGAAACACCTTTGGTTAACTTCCCACATGATTATAAGCAGTTTGAAAGTTGTTTCATGCCTATATACATCAAGACAAAAAAGTTCTTTTCTCAGTGCTTCCAAAGCTTTGCAATACAAATAGTATACATTTCAATTTTACACCAAAGTACTTAGTGCAAACCTAATGGAAACACCTTAGGTTAACTTCCCACATGATTCTGAGATGACTGAAAGTTGTTTCATGCCTCTAGACATCAGGACAAAAAAGTTGTTCTCTCAGTGCATACAATGCTTTGACGTAAAAGTAGTATACACTTAAATTGTACTGAAAAGTCCTGACTGCAAACCTAATGGAAACACCTTTGGTTAACTTCCTTCATGATTATGAGCAGTTTGAAAGTTTTTTCATGCCTCTATACATCAAGACAACAAAGTTGTTATCTCAGTGCATACAATGCTTTGTCAGTACAAATAGTGTACACTTCAATTTTACACCAAAGTACTTAGTGCAAACCTAATGGAAACACCTTAGGTTAACTTCCCACATGATTCTGAGATGACTGAAAGTTGTTTCATGCCTCTAGACATCAAGACAAAAAAGTTGTTATCTCAGTGCATACAATGCTTTGACAAAACAAAGAGTATACATTTCAATTTTACACCAAAGTCCTTACTGCAAACCTAATGGAAACACCTAAGGTTAACTTCCCACATGATTCTGAAATGTCTGCAAGTTGTTTCATGCCTCTGTACATAAAGACAAAAAAGTTGATTTCTCAGAGAATAGAGTGCTTTGACATTAAAAGTATTATACATTTGAATTTTACACCAAAGTACTTAGTGCAAACCTAATGGAAACTTCTTCGGTTAACTTCCCACATGATTCTGAGATGACTGAAAGTTGTTTCATGCCTCTAGACATCAATACAAAAAAGTTGTTATCTCAGTGCATACAATGCTTTGACAATACAAAGAGTATACATTTCAATTTTACACCAAAGTACTTACTGCAAACCTAATGGAAACACCTTAGGTTAACTTCCCACATGATTCTTAGATGACTGGAAGTTGTTTCATGCCTCTATACATCAAGACAACAAAGTTGTTATCTCAGTGCATACAATGCTTTGACAATACAAAGAGTATGCATTTCAATTTTAAACCAAAGTACTTACTGCAAACCTAATGGAAACACCTTTGGTTAACTTCCCACATGATTATGAGCAGTTTGAAAGTTGTTTCATGCCTATATACATCAAGACAAAAAAGTTCTTTTCTCAGTGCTTCCAAAGCTTTGCAATACAAATAGTATACATTTCAATTTTACACCAAAGTACTTAGTGCAAACCTAATGGAAACACCTTAGGTTAACTTCCCACATGATTCTGAGATGACTGAAAGTTGTTTCATGCCTCTAGACATCAGGACAAAAAGTTGTTCTCTCAGTGCATACAATGCTTTGACAATACAAAGAGTATACATTTCAATTTTACACCAAAGTACTTACTGCAAACCTAATGGAAACACCTTAGCTTAACTTCCCACATGATTCTGAAATGTCTGCAAGTTGTTTCATGCCTCTGTACATAAAGACAAAAAAGTTGATTTCTCAGAGATTAGAGTGCTTTGACATTAAAAGTATTATAGATTTGAATTTTACACCAAAGTACTTAGTGCAAACCTAATGGAAACACCCTAGTTCAACTTCCCACATGATTATGAGTAGTTTGAAAGTAGTTTCATGCCTCTGCTCATCAAGACAAAAAAGTTCTTTTCTCAGTGCTTCCAAAGCTTTGACAATACAAATAGTATACATTTCAATTTTACACCAAAGAACTTACTGCAAAACTAATGGAAACACCTTAGGTTAACTTCCCACGTGATTCTGAGATGACTGAAAGTTGTTTCATGCCTTTAGACATAAAGACAAAAAAGTTGTTATCTCAGTGCATACAATGCTTTGACGTAACAGTAGTATACACTTAAATTGTACTGAAAAGTCCTGACTGCAAACCTAATGGAAACACCTTTGGTTAACTTCCCTCATGATTATGAGCAGTTTGAAAGTTTTTTCATACCTCTATACATCAAGACAACAAAGTTGTTATCTCAGTGCATACAATGCTTTGTCAGTACAAATAGTATACACATCAATTTTACACCAAAGTACTTAGTGCAAACCTAATGGAAACACCTTAGGTTAACTTCCCACATGATTCTGAGATGACTGAAAGTTGTTTCATGCCTCTAGACATCAAGACAAAAAATTTGTTATCTCAGTGCATACAATGCTTTGACAATACAAAGAGTATACATTTCAATTTTACACCAAAGTACTTACTGCAAACCTAATGGAAACACCTACGGTTAACTTCCCACATGATTCTGAAATGTCTGCAAGTTGTTTCATGCCCCTGTACATAAAGACAAAAAAGTTGATTTCTCAGAGAATAGAGTGCTTTGACATTAAAAGTATTATACATTTGAATTTTACACAAAAGTACTTAGTGCAAACCTAATGGAAACACCTTAGGTTAACTTCCCACATGATTCTGAGATGACTGAAAGTTGTTTCATGCCTCTAGACATCAAGACAAAAAAGTTGTTATCTCAGTGCATCCAATGCTTTGACAATACAAAGAGTATACATTTCAATTTTACACCAAAGTACTTACTGCAAACCTAATGGAAACACCTTAGGTTAACTTCCCACATGATTATGAGCAGTTTGAAAGTTGTTTCATGCCTATATACATCAAGACCAAAAAGTTCTTTTCTCAGTGCTTCCAAAGCTTTGCAATACAAATAGTATACATTTCAATTTTACACCAAAGTACTGACTGCAAACCTAATGGAAACACCTTAGGTTAACTTCCCACATGATTCTGAAATGTCTGCAAGTTGTTTCATGCCTCTGTACATAAAGACAAAAAAGTTGATTTCTCAGAGATTAGAGTGCTTTGACATTAAATGTATTATAGATTTGAATTTTACACCAAAGTACTTAGAGCAAACCTAATGGAAACACCCTAGTTCAACTTCCCACATGATTATGAGTAGTTTGAAAGTAGTTTCATGCCGCTGCTCATCAAGACAAAAAAGTTCTTTTCTCAGTGCTTCCAATGCTTTGACAATACAAATAGTACACATTTCAATTTTACACCAAAGAACTTACTGCAAAACTAATGGAAACACCTTAGGTTAACTTCCCACATGATTCTGAGATGACTGAAAGTTGTTTCATGCCTTTAGACATTAAGACAAAAAAGTTGTTATCTCAGTGCATACAATGCTTTGACGTAACAGTAGTATACACTTAAATTGTACTGAAAAGTCCTGACTGCAAACCTAATGGAAACACCTTTGGTTAACTTCCCTCATGATTATGAGCAGTTTGAAAGTTTTTTCATGCCTCTATACATCAAGACAACAAAGTTGTTATCTCAGTGCATACAATGCTTTGTCAGTACAAATAGTATACACATCAATTTTACACCAAAGTACTTAGTGCAAACCTAATGGAAACACCTTAGGTTAACTTCCCACATGATTCTGAGATGACTGAAAGTTGTTTCATGCCTCTAGACATCAAGACAAAAAAGTTGTTATCTCAGTGCATACAATGCTTTGACAATACAAAGAGTATACATTTCAATTTTACACCAAAGTACTTACTGCAAACCTAATGGAAACACCTAAGGTTAACTTCCCACATGATTCTGAAATGTCTGCAAGTTGTTTCATGCCCCTGTACATAAAGACAAAAAAGTTGATTTCTCAGAGAATAGAGTGCTTTGACATTAAAAGTATTATACATTTGAATTTTACACAAAAGTACTTAGTGCAAACCTAATGGAAACACCTTAGGTTAACTTCCCACATGATTCTGAGATGACTGAAAGTTGTTTCATGCCTCTAGACATCAAGACAAAAAAGTTGTTATCTCAGTGCATCCAATGCTTTGACAATACAAAGAGTATACATTTCAATTTTACACCAAAGTACTTACTGCAAACCTAATGGAAACACCTTAGGTTAACTTCCCACATGATTATGAGCAGTTTGAAAGTTGTTTCATGCCTATATACATCAAGACCAAAAAGTTCTTTTCTCAGTGCTTCCAAAGCTTTGCAAAACAAATAGTATACATTTCAATTTTACACCAAAGTACTGACTGAAAACCTAATGGAAACACCTTAGGTTAACTTCCCACATGATTCTGAAATGTCTGCAAGTTGTTTCATGCCTTTAGACATTAAGACAAAAAAGTTGTTATCTCAGTGCATACAATGCTTTGACGTAACAGTAGTATACACTTAAATTGTACTGAAAAGTCCTGACTGCAAACCTAATGGAAACACCTTTGGTTAACTTCCCTCATGATTATGAGCAGTTTGAAAGTTTTTTCATGCCTCTATACATCAAGACAACAAAGTTGTTATCTCAGGGCATACAATGCTTTGTCAGTACAAATAGTGTACACTTCAATTTTAAACCAAAGTACTTACTGCAAACCTAATGGAAACACCTTTGGTTAACTTCCCACATGATTATGAGATGACTGAAAGTTGTTTCATGCCTATATACATCAAGACAAAAAAGTTGTTATCTCAGTGCATACAATGCTTTGACAATACAAAGAGTATACATTTCAATTTTACACCAAAGTCCTTACTGCAAACCTAATGGAAACACCTAAGGTTAACTTCCCACATGATTCTGAAATGTCTGCAAGTTGTTTCATGCCTCTGTACATAAAGACAAAAAAGTTGATTTCTCAGAGAATAGAGTGCTTTGACATTAAAAGTATTATAGATTTGAATTTTACACCAAAGTACTTAGTGCAAACCTAATGGAAACACCCTAGTTCAACTTCCCACATGATTATGAGTAGTTTGAAAGTAGTTTCATGCCTCTGTTCATCAAGACAAAAAAGTTCTTTTCTCAGTGCTTCCAATGCTTTGACAATACAAATAGTATACATTTCAATTTTACACCAAAGAACTTACTGCAAAACTAATGGAAACACCTTAGGTTAACTTCCCACATGATTCTGAGATGACTGAAAGTTGTTTCATGCCTTTAGACATTAAGACAAAAAAGTTGTTATCTCAGTGCACACAATGCTTTGACGTAACAGTAGTATACACTTAAATTGTACTGAAAAGTCCTGACTGCAAACCTAATGGAAACACCTTTGGTTAAATTCCCTCATGATTATGAGCAGTTTGAAAGTTTTTTCATACCTCTATACATCAAGACAACAAAGTTGTTATCTCAGTGCATACAATGCTTTGTTAGTACAAATAGTATACACTTCAATTTTACACCAAAGTACTTAGTGCAAACCTAATGGAAACACCTTAGGTTAACTTCCCACATGATTCTGAGATGACTGAAAGTTGTTTCATGCCTCTAGACATCAAGACAAAAAAGTTGTTATCTCAGTGCATACAATGCTTTGACAATACAAAGAGTATACATTTCAATTTTACACCAAAGTACTTACTGCAAACCTAATGGAAACACCTAAGGTTAACTTCCCACATGATTCTGAAATGTCTGCAAGTTGTTTCATGCCCCTGTACATAAAGACAAAAAAGTTGATTTCTCAGAGAATAGAGTGCTTTGACATTAAAGGTATTATACATTTGAATTTTACACCAAAGTACTTAGTGCAAACCTAATGGAAACACCTTAGGTTAACTTCCCACATGATTCTGAGATGACTGAAAGTTGTTTCATGCCTCTAGACATCAAGACAAAAAAGTTGTTATCTCAGTGCATACAATGCTTTGACAATACAAAGAGTATACATTTCAATTTTACACCAAAGTACTTACTGCAAATCTAAGGGAAACACCTTAGGTTAACTTCCCACATGATTCTGAGATGACTGAAAGTTGTTTCATGCCTCTATACATCAAGACAACAAAGTTGTTATCTCAGTGCATACAATGCTTTGACAATACAAAGAGTATGCATTTCAATTTTAAACCAAAGTACTTACTGCAAACCTAATGGAAACACCTTTGGTTAACTTCCCACATGATTATAAGCAGTTTGAAAGTTGTTTCATGCCTATATACATCAAGACAAAAAAGTTCTTTTCTCAGTGCTTCCAAAGCTTTGCAATACAAATAGTATACATTTCAATTTTACACCAAAGTACTTAGTGCAAACCTAATGGAAACACCTTAGGTTAACTTCCCACATGATTCTGAGATGACTGAAAGTTGTTTCATGCCTCTAGACATCAGGACAAAAAAGTTGTTCTCTCAGTGCATACAATGCTTTGACGTAAAAGTAGTATACACTTAAATTGTACTGAAAAGTCCTGACTGCAAACCTAATGGAAACACCTTTGGTTAACTTCCTTCATGATTATGAGCAGTTTGAAAGTTTTTTCATGCCTCTATACATCAAGACAACAAAGTTGTTATCTCAGTGCATACAATGCTTTGTCAGTACAAATAGTGTACACTTCAATTTTACACCAAAGTACTTAGTGCAAACCTAATGGAAACACCTTAGGTTAACTTCCCACATGATTCTGAGATGACTGAAAGTTGTTTCATGCCTCTAGACATCAAGACAAAAAAGTTGTTATCTCAGTGCATACAATGCTTTGACAAAACAAAGAGTATACATTTCAATTTTACACCAAAGTCCTTACTGCAAACCTAATGGAAACACCTAAGGTTAACTTCCCACATGATTCTGAAATGTCTGCAAGTTGTTTCATGCCTCTGTACATAAAGACAAAAAAGTTGATTTCTCAGAGAATAGAGTGCTTTGACATTAAAAGTATTATACATTTGAATTTTACACCAAAGTACTTAGTGCAAACCTAATGGAAACTTCTTCGGTTAACTTCCCACATGATTCTGAGATGACTGAAAGTTGTTTCATGCCTCTAGACATCAATACAAAAAAGTTGTTATCTCAGTGCATACAATGCTTTGACAATACAAAGAGTATACATTTCAATTTTACACCAAAGTACTTACTGCAAACCTAATGGAAACACCTTAGGTTAACTTCCCACATGATTCTTAGATGACTGGAAGTTGTTTCATGCCTCTATACATCAAGACAACAAAGTTGTTATCTCAGTGCATACAATGCTTTGACAATACAAAGAGTATGCATTTCAATTTTAAACCAAAGTACTTACTGCAAACCTAATGGAAACACCTTTGGTTAACTTCCCACATGATTATGAGCAGTTTGAAAGTTGTTTCATGCCTATATACATCAAGACAAAAAAGTTCTTTTCTCAGTGCTTCCAAAGCTTTGCAATACAAATAGTATACATTTCAATTTTACACCAAAGTACTTAGTGCAAACCTAATGGAAACACCTTAGGTTAACTTCCCACATGATTCTGAGATGACTGAAAGTTGTTTCATGCCTCTAGACATCAGGACAAAAAGTTGTTCTCTCAGTGCATACAATGCTTTGACAATACAAAGAGTATACATTTCAATTTTACACCAAAGTACTTACTGCAAACCTAATGGAAACACCTTAGCTTAACTTCCCACATGATTCTGAAATGTCTGCAAGTTGTTTCATGCCTCTGTACATAAAGACAAAAAAGTTGATTTCTCAGAGATTAGAGTGCTTTGACATTAAAAGTATTATAGATTTGAATTTTACACCAAAGTACTTAGTGCAAACCTAATGGAAACACCCTAGTTCAACTTCCCACATGATTATGAGTAGTTTGAAAGTAGTTTCATGCCTCTGCTCATCAAGACAAAAAAGTTCTTTTCTCAGTGCTTCCAAAGCTTTGACAATACAAATAGTATACATTTCAATTTTACACCAAAGAACTTACTGCAAAACTAATGGAAACACCTTAGGTTAACTTCCCACGTGATTCTGAGATGACTGAAAGTTGTTTCATGCCTTTAGACATAAAGACAAAAAAGTTGTTATCTCAGTGCATACAATGCTTTGACGTAACAGTAGTATACACTTAAATTGTACTGAAAAGTCCTGACTGCAAACCTAATGGAAACACCTTTGGTTAACTTCCCTCATGATTATGAGCAGTTTGAAAGTTTTTTCATACCTCTATACATCAAGACAACAAAGTTGTTATCTCAGTGCATACAATGCTTTGTCAGTACAAATAGTATACACATCAATTTTACACCAAAGTACTTAGTGCAAACCTAATGGAAACACCTTAGGTTAACTTCCCACATGATTCTGAGATGACTGAAAGTTGTTTCATGCCTCTAGACATCAAGACAAAAAAGTTGTTATCTCAGTGCATACAATGCTTTGACAATACAAAGAGTATACATTTCAATTTTACACCAAAGTACTTACTGCAAACCTAATGGAAACACCTAAGGTTAACTTCCCACATGATTCTGAAATGTCTGCAAGTTGTTTCATGCCCCTGTACATAAAGACAAAAAAGTTGATTTCTCAGAGAATAGAGTGCTTTGACATTAAAAGTATTATACATTTGAATTTTACACAAAAGTACTTAGTGCAAACCTAATGGAAACACCTTAGGTTAACTTCCCACATGATTCTGAGATGACTGAAAGTTGTTTCATGCCTCTAGACATCAAGACAAAAAAGTTGTTATCTCAGTGCATCCAATGCTTTGACAATACAAAGAGTATACATTTCAATTTTACACCAAAGTACTTACTGCAAACCTAATGGAAACACCTTAGGTTAACTTCCCACATGATTATGAGCAGTTTGAAAGTTGTTTCATGCCTATATACATCAAGACCAAAAAGTTCTTTTCTCAGTGCTTCCAATGCTTTGACAATACAAAGAGTATACATTTCAATTTTACACCAAAGTACTTACTGCAAACCTAATGGAAACACCTTAGGTTAACTTCCCACATGATTCTGAGATGACTGAAAGTTGTTTCATGCCTCTAGACATCAAGACAAAAAAGTTGTTATCTCAGTGCATACAATGCTTTGACAATACAAAGAGTATACATTTCAATTTTACACCAAAGTACTTACTGCAAACCTAATGGAAACACCTAAGGTTAACTTCCCACATGATTCTGAAATGTCTGCAAGTTGTTTCATGCCCCTGTACATAAAGACAAAAAAGTTGATTTCTCAGAGAATAGAGTGCTTTGACATTAAAAGTATTATACATTTGAATTTTACACAAAAGTACTTAGTGCAAACCTAATGGAAACACCTTAGGTTAACTTCCCACATGATTCTGAGATGACTGAAAGTTGTTTCATGCCTCTAGACATCAAGACAAAAAAGTTGTTATCTCAGTGCATCCAATGCTTTGACAATACAAAGAGTATACATTTCAATTTTACACCAAAGTACTTACTGCAAACCTAATGGAAACACCTTAGGTTAACTTCCCACATGATTATGAGCAGTTTGAAAGTTGTTTCATGCCTATATACATCAAGACCAAAAAGTTCTTTTCTCAGTGCTTCCAAAGCTTTGCAATACAAATAGTATACATTTCAATTTTACACCAAAGTACTGACTGCAAACCTAATGGAAACACCTTAGGTTAACTTCCCACATGATTCTGAAATGTCTGCAAGTTGTTTCATGCCTCTGTACATAAAGACAAAAAAGTTGATTTCTCAGAGATTAGAGTGCTTTGACATTAAATGTATTATAGATTTGAATTTTACACCAAAGTACTTAGAGCAAACCTAATGGAAACACCCTAGTTCAACTTCCCACATGATTATGAGTAGTTTGAAAGTAGTTTCATGCCGCTGCTCATCAAGACAAAAAAGTTCTTTTCTCAGTGCTTCCAATGCTTTGACAATACAAATAGTACACATTTCAATTTTACACCAAAGAACTTACTGCAAAACTAATGGAAACACCTTAGGTTAACTTCCCACATGATTCTGAGATGACTGAAAGTTGTTTCATGCCTTTAGACATTAAGACAAAAAAGTTGTTATCTCAGTGCATACAATGCTTTGACGTAACAGTAGTATACACTTAAATTGTACTGAAAAGTCCTGACTGCAAACCTAATGGAAACACCTTTGGTTAACTTCCCTCATGATTATGAGCAGTTTGAAAGTTTTTTCATGCCTCTATACATCAAGACAACAAAGTTGTTATCTCAGTGCATACAATGCTTTGTCAGTACAAATAGTGTACACTTCAATTTTACACCAAAGTACTTAGTGCAAACCTAATGGAAACACCTTAGGTTAACTTCCCACATGATTCTGAGATGACTGAAAGTTGTTTCATGCCTCTAGACATCAAGACAAAAAAGTTGTTATCTCAGTGCATACAATGCTTTGACAATACAAAGAGTATACATTTCAATTTTACACTAAAGTCCTTACTGCAAACCTAATGGAAACACCTAAGGTTAACTTCCCACATGATTCTGAAATGTCTGCAAGTTGTTTCATGCCTCTGTACATAAAGACAAAAAAGTTGATTTCTCAGAGAATAGAGTGCTTTGACATTAAAAGTATTATAGATTTGAATTTTACACCAAAGTACTTAGTGCAAACCTAATGGAAACACCCTAGTTCAGCTTCCCACATGATTATGAGTAGTTTGAAAGTAGTTTCATGCCTCTGTTCATCAAGACAAAAAAGTTCTTTTCTCAGTGCTTCCAATGCTTTGACAATACAAATAGTATACATTTCAATTTTACACCAAAGAACTTACTGCAAAACTAATGGAAACACCTTAGGTTAACTTCCCACATGATTCTGAGATGACTGAAAGTTGTTTCATGCCTTTAGACATTAAGACAAAAAAGTTGTTATCTCAGTGCATACAATGCTTTGACGTAACGGTAGTATACACTTAAATTGTACTGAAAAGTCCTGACTGCAAACCTAATGGAAACACCTTTGGTTAACTTCCCTCATGATTATGAGCAGTTTGAAAGTTTTTTCATACCTCTATACATCAAGACAACAAAGTTGTTATCTCAGTGCATACAATGCTTTGTCAGTACAAATAGTATACACTTCAATTTTACACCAAAGTACTTCGCGCAAACCTAATGGAAACACCTTAGGTTAACTTCCCACATGATTCTGAGATGACTGAAAGTTGTTTCATGCCTCTAGACATCAAGACAAAAAAGTTGTTATCTCAGTGCATACAATGCTTTGACAATACAAAGAGTATACATTTCAATTTTACACCAAAGTACTTACTGCAAACCTAATGGAAACACCTAAGGTTAACTTCCCACATGATTCTGAAATGTCTGCAAGTTGTTTCATGCCCCTGTACATAAAGACAAAAAAGTTGATTTCTCAGGGAATAGAGTGCTTTGACATTAAAAGTATTATACATTTGAATTTTACACCAAAGTACTTAGTGCAAACCTAATGGAAACACCTTAGGTTAACTTCCCACATGATTCTGAGATGACTGAAAGTTGTTTCATGCCTCTAGACATCAAGACAAAAAAGTTGTTATCTCAGTGCATACAATGCTTTGACAATACAAAGAGTATACATTTCAATTTTACACCAAAGTACTTACTGCAAACCTAAGGGAAACACCTTAGGTTAACTTCCCACATGATTCTGAGATGACTGAAAGTTGTTTCATGCCTCTATACATCAAGACAACAAAGTTGTTATCTCAGTGCATACAATGCTTTGACAATACAAAGAGTATGCATTTCAATTTTAAACCAAAGTACTTACTGCAAACCTAATGGAAACACCTTTGGTTAACTTCCCACATGATTATGAGCAGTTTGAAAGTTGTTTCATGCCTATATACATCAAGACAAAAAAGTTCTTTTCTCAGTGCTTCCAAAGCTTTGCAATACAAATAGTATACATTTCAATTTTACACCAAAGTACTTAGTGCAAACCTAATGGAAACACCTTAGGTTAACTTCCCACATGATTCTGAGATGACTGAAAGTTGTTTCATGCCTCTAGACATCAGGACAAAAAAGTTGTTATCTCAGTGCATACAATGCTTTGACGTAACAGTAGTATACACTTAAATTGTACTGAAAAGTCCTGACTGCAAACCTAATGGAAACAGCTTTGGTTAACTTCCCTCATGATTATGAGCAGTTTGAAAGTTTTTTCATGCCTCTATACATCAAGACAACAAAGTTGTTATCTCAGTGCATACAATGCTTTGTCAGTACAAATAGTGTACACTTCAATTTTACACCAAAGTACTTAGTGCAAACCTAATGGAAACACCATAGGTTAACTTCCCACATGATTCTGAGATGACTGAAAGTTGTTTCATGCCTCTAGACATCAAGACAAAAAAGTTGTTATCTCAGTGCATACAATGCTTTGACAATACAAAGAGTATACATTTCAATTTTACACCAAAGTCCTTACTGCAAACCTAATGGAAACACCTAAGGTTAACTTCCCACATGATTCTGAAATGTCTGCAAGTTGTTTCATGCCTCTGTACATAAAGACAAAAAAGTTGATTTCTCAGAGAATAGAGTGCTTTGACATTAAAAGTATTATAGATTTGAATTTTACACCAAAGTACTTAGTGCAAACCTAATGGAAACACCCTAGTTCAACTTCCCACATGATTATGAGTAGTTTGAAAGTAGTTTCATGCCTCTGTTCATCAAGACAAAAAAGTTCTTTTCTCAGTGCTTCCAATGCTTTGACAATACAAATAGTATACATTTCAATTTTACACCAAAGAACTTACTGCAAAACTAATGGAAACACCTTAGGTTAACTTCCCACATGATTCTGAGATGACTGAAAGTTGTTTCATGCCTTTAGACATTAAGACAAAAAAGTTGTTATCTCAGTGCACACAATGCTTTGACGTAACAGTAGTATACACTTAAATTGTACTGAAAAGTCCTGACTGCAAACCTAATGGAAACACCTTTGGTTAACTTCCCTCATGATTATGAGCAGTTTGAAAGTTTTTTCATACCTCTATACATCAAGACAACAAAGTTGTTATCTCAGTGCATACAATGCTTTGTTAGTACAAATAGTATACACTTCAATTTTACACCAAAGTACTTAGTGCAAACCTAATGGAAACACCTTAGGTTAACTTCCCACATGATTATGAGCAGTTTGAAAGTTGTTTCATGCCTATATACATCAAGACAAAAAAGTTCTTTTCTCAGTGCTTCCAAAGCTTTGCAATACAAATAGTATACATTTCAATTTTACACCAAAGTACTTAGTGCAAACCTAATGGAAACACCTTAGGTTAACTTCCCACATGATTCTGAGATGACTGAAAGTTGTTTCATGCCTCTAGACATCAGGACAAAAAAGTTGTTCTCTCAGTGCATACAATGCTTTGACAATACAAAGAGTATACATTTCAATTTTACACCAAAGTACTTACTGCAAACCTAATGGAAACACCTTAGGTTAACTTCCCACATGATTCTGAAATGTCTGCAAGTTGTTTCATGCCTCTGTACATAAAGACAAAAAAGTTGATTTCTCAGAGATTAGAGTTCTTTGACATTAAAAGTATTAAAGATTTGAATTTTACACCAAAGTACTTAGTGCAAACCTAATGGAAACACCCTAGTTCAACTTCCCACATGATTATGAGTAGTTTAAAAGTAGTTTCATGCCTCTGCTCATCAAGACAAAAAAGTTCTTTTCTCAGTGCTTCCAATGCTTTGACAATACAAATAGTATACATTTCAATTTTACACCAAAGAACTTACTGCAAAACTAATGGAAACACCTTAGGTTAACTTCCCACATGATTCTGAGATGACTGAAAGTTGTTTCATGCCTTTAGACATTAAGACAAAAAAGTTGTTATCTCAGTGCATACAATGCTTTGACGTAACAGTAGTATACACTTAAATTGTACTGAAAAGTCCTGACTGCAAACCTAATGGAAACACCTTTGGTTAACTTCCCTCATGATTATGAGCAGTTTGAAAGTTTTTTCATACCTCTATACATCAAGACAACAAAGTTGTTATCTCAGTGCATACAATGCTTTGTCAGTACAAATAGTATACACTTCAATTTTACACCAAAGTACTTAGTGCAAACCTAATGGAAACACCTTAGGTTAACTTCCCACATGATTCTGAGATGACTGAAAGTTGTTTCATGCCTCTAGACATCAAGACAAAAAAGTTGTTATCTCAGTGCATACAATGCTTTGACAATACAAAGAGTATACATTACAATTTTACACCAAAGTACTTACTGCAAACCTAATGGAAACACCTAAGGTTAACTTCCCACATGATTCTGAAATGTCTGCAAGTTGTTTCATGCCCCTGTACATAAAGACAAAAAAGTTGATTTCTCAGAGAATAGAGTGCTTTGACATTAAAAGTATTATACATTTGAATTTTACACCAAAGTACTTAGTGCAAACCTAATGGAAACACCTTAGGTTAACTTCCCACATGATTCTGAGATGACTGAAAGTTGTTTCATGCCTCTAGACATCAAGACAAAAAAGTTGTTATCTCAGTGCATACAATGCTTTGACAATACAAAGAGTATACATTTCAATTTTACACCAAAGTACTTACTGCAAACCTAATGGAAACACCTTAGGTTAACTTCCCACATGATTCTGAGATGACTGAAAGTTGTTTCATGCCTCTATACATCAAGACAACAAAGTTGTTATCTCAGTGCATACAATGCTTCGACGTAACAGTAGTATACACTTAAATTGTACTGAAAAGTCCTGACTGCAAACCTAATGGAAACACCTTTGGCTAACTTCCCTCATGATTATGAGCAGTTTGAAAGTTTTTTCATACCTCTATACATCAAGACAACAAAGTTGTTATCTCAGTGCATACAATGCTTTGTCAGTACAAATAGTATACACTTCAATTTTACACCAAAGTACTTAGTGCAAACCTAATGGAAACACCTTAGGTTAACTTCCCACATGATTCTGAGATGACTGAAAGTTGTTTCATGCCTCTAGACATCAAGACAAAAAAGTTGTTATCTCAGTGCATACAATGCTTTGACAATACAAAGAGTATACATTTCAATTTTACACCAAAGTACTTACTGTAAACCTAAGGGAAACACCTTAGGTTAACTTCCCACATGATTCTGAGATGACTGAAAGTTGTTTCATGCCTCTATACATCAAGACAACAAAGTTGTTATCTCAGTGCATACAATGCTTTGACAATACAAAGAGTATGCATTTCAATTTTAAACCAAAGTACTTACTGCAAACCTAATGGAAACACCTTTGGTTAACTTCCCACATGATTATGAGCAGTTTGAAAGTTGTTTCATGCCTATATACATCAAGACAAAAAAGTTCTTTTCTCAGTGCTTCCAAAGCTTTGCAATACAAATAGTATACATTTCAATTTTACACCAAAGTACTTAGTGCAAACCTAATGGAAACACCTTAGGTTAACTTCCCACATGATTCTGAGATGACTGAAAGTTGTTTCATGCCTCTAGACATCAGGACAAAAAAGTTGTTATCTCAGTGCATACAATGCTTTGACGTAACAGTAGTATACACTTAAATTGTACTGAAAAGTCCTGACTGCAAACCTAATGGAAACACCTTTGGTTAACTTCCCTCATGATTATGAGCAGTTTGAAAGTTTTTTCATGCCTCTATACATCAAGACAACAAAGTTGTTATCTCAGTGCATACAATGCTTTGTCAGTACAAATAGTGTACACTTCAATTTTACACCAAAGTACTTAGTGCAAACCTAATGGAAACACCTTAGGTTAACTTCCCACATGATTCTGAGATGACTGAAAGTTGTTTCATGCCTCTAGACATCAAGACAAAAAAGTTGTTATCTCAGTGCATACAATGCTTTGACAATACAAAGAGTATACATTTCAATTTTACACCAAAGTCCTTACTGCAAACCTAATGGAAACACCTAAGGTTAACTTCCCACATGATTCTGAAATGTCTGCAAGTTGTTTCATGCCTCTGTACATAAAGACAAAAAAGTTGATTTCTCAGAGAATAGAGTGCTTTGACATTAAAAGTATTATAGATTTGAATTTTACACCAAAGTACTTAGTGCAAACCTAATGGAAACACCCTAGTTCAACTTCCCACATGATTATGAGTAGTTTGAAAGTAGTTTCATGCCTCTGTTCATCAAGACAAAAAAGTTCTTTTCTCAGTGCTTCCAATGCTTTGACAATACAAATAGTATACATTTCAATTTTACACCAAAGAACTTACTGCAAAACTAATGGAAACACCTTAGGTTAACTTCCCACATGATTCTGAGATGACTGAAAGTTGTTTCATGCCTTTAGACATTAAGACAAAAAAGTTGTTATCTCAGTGCACACAATGCTTTGACGTAACAGTAGTATACACTTAAATTGTACTGAAAAGTCCTGACTGCAAACCTAATGGAAACACCTTTGGTTAACTTCCCTCATGATTATGAGCAGTTTGAAAGTTTTTTCATACCTCTATACATCAAGACAACAAAGTTGTTATCTCAGTGCATACAATGCTTTGTTAGTACAAATAGTATACACTTCAATTTTACACCAAAGTACTTAGTGCAAACCTAATGGAAACACCTTAGGTTAACTTCCCACATGATTATGAGCAGTTTGAAAGTTGTTTCATGCCTATATACATCAAGACAAAAAAGTTCTTTTCTCAGTGCTTCCAAAGCTTTGCAATACAAATAGTATACATTTCAATTTTACACCAAAGTACTTAGTGCAAACCTAATGGAAACACCTTAGGTTAACTTCCCACATGATTCTGAGATGACTGAAAGTTGTTTCATGCCTCTAGACATCAGGACAAAAAAGTTGTTCTCTCAGTGCATACAATGCTTTGACAATACAAAGAGTATACATTTCAATTTTACACCAAAGTACTTACTGCAAACCTAATGGAAACACCTTAGGTTAACTTCCCACATGATTCTGAAATGTCTGCAAGTTGTTTCATGCCTCTGTACATAAAGACAAAAAAGTTGATTTCTCAGAGATTAGAGTTCTTTGACATTAAAAGTATTAAAGATTTGAATTTTACACCAAAGTACTTAGTGCAAACCTAATGGAAACACCCTAGTTCAACTTCCCACATGATTATGAGTAGTTTAAAAGTAGTTTCATGCCTCTGCTCATCAAGACAAAAAAGTTCTTTTCTCAGTGCTTCCAATGCTTTGACAATACAAATAGTATACATTTCAATTTGACACCAAAGAACTTACTGCAAAACTAATGGAAACACCTTAGGTTAACTTCCCACATGATTCTGAGATGACTGAAAGTTGTTTCATGCCTTTAGACATTAAGACAAAAAAGTTGTTATCTCAGTGCATACAATGCTTTGACGTAACAGTAGTATACACTTAAATTGTACTGAAAAGTCCTGACTGCAAACCTAATGGAAACACCTTTGGTTAACTTCCCTCATGATTATGAGCAGTTTGAAAGTTTTTTCATACCTCTATACATCAAGACAACAAAGTTGTTATCTCAGTGCATACAATGCTTTGACAATACAAAGAGTATACATTACAATTTTACACCAAAGTACTTACTGCAAACCTAATGGAAACACCTAAGGTTAACTTCCCACATGATTCTGAAATGTCTGCAAGTTGTTTCATGCCCCTGTACATAAAGACAAAAAAGTTGATTTCTCAGAGAATAGAGTGCTTTGACATTAAAAGTATTATACATTTGAATTTTACACCAAAGTACTTAGTGCAAACCTAATGGAAACACCTTAGGTTAACTTCCCACATGATTCTGAGATGACTGAAAGTTGTTTCATGCCTCTAGACATCAAGACAAAAAAGTTGTTATCTCAGTGCATACAATGCTTTGACAATACAAAGAGTATACATTTCAATTTTACACCAAAGTACTTACTGCAAACCTAATGGAAACACCTTAGGTTAACTTCCCACATGATTCTGAGATGACTGAAAGTTGTTTCATGCCTCTATACATCAAGACAACAAAGTTGTTATCTCAGTGCATACAATGCTTCGACGTAACAGTAGTATACACTTAAATTGTACTGAAAAGTCCTGACTGCAAACCTAATGGAAACACCTTTGGCTAACTTCCCTCATGATTATGAGCAGTTTGAAAGTTTTTTCATACCTCTATACATCAAGACAACAAAGTTGTTATCTCAGTGCATACAATGCTTTGTCAGTACAAATAGTATACACTTCAATTTTACACCAAAGTACTTAGTGCAAACCTAATGGAAACACCTTAGGTTAACTTCCCACATGATTCTGAGATGACTGAAAGTTGTTTCATGCCTCTAGACATCAAGACAAAAAAGTTGTTATCTCAGTGCATACAATGCTTTGACAATACAAAGAGTATACATTTCAATTTTACACCAAAGTACTTACTGTAAACCTAAGGGAAACACCTTAGGTTAACTTCCCACATGATTCTGAGATGACTGAAAGTTGTTTCATGCCTCTATACATCAAGACAACAAAGTTGTTATCTCAGTGCATACAATGCTTTGACAATACAAAGAGTATGCATTTCAATTTTAAACCAAAGTACTTACTGCAAACCTAATGGAAACACCTTTGGTTAACTTCCCACATGATTATGAGCAGTTTGAAAGTTGTTTCATGCCTATATACATCAAGACAAAAAAGTTCTTTTCTCAGTGCTTCCAAAGCTTTGCAATACAAATAGTATACATTTCAATTTTACACCAAAGTACTTAGTGCAAACCTAATGGAAACACCTTAGGTTAACTTCCCACATGATTCTGAGATGACTGAAAGTTGTTTCATGCCTCTAGACATCAGGACAAAAAAGTTGTTATCTCAGTGCATACAATGCTTTGACGTAACAGTAGTATACACTTAAATTGTACTGAAAAGTCCTGACTGCAAACCTAATGGAAACACCTTTGGTTAACTTCCCTCATGATTATGAGCAGTTTGAAAGTTTTTTCATACCTCTATACATCAAGACAACAAAGTTGTTATCTCAGTGCATACAATGCTTTGTCAGTACAAATAGTGTACACTTCAATTTTACACCAAAGTACTTAGTGCAAACCTAATGGAAACACCTTAGGTTAACTTCCCACATGATTCTGAGATGACTGAAAGTTGTTTCATGCCTCTAGACATCAAGACAAAAAAGTTGTTATCTCAGTGCATACAATGCTTTGACAATACAAAGAGTATACATTTCAATTTTACACCAAAGTCCTTACTGCAAACCTAATGGAAACACCTAAGGTTAACTTCCCACATGATTCTGAAATGTCTGCAAGTTGTTTCATGCCTCTGTACATAAAGACAAAAAAGTTGATTTCTCAGAGAATAGAGTGCTTTGACATTAAAAGTATTATAGATTTGAATTTTACACCAAAGTACTTAGTGCAAACCTAATGGAAACACCCTAGTTCAACTTCCCACATGATTATGAGTAGTTTGAAAGTAGTTTCATGCCTCTGTTCATCAAGACAAAAAAGTTCTTTTCTCAGTGCTTCCAATGCTTTGACAATACAAATAGTATACATTTCAATTTTACACCAAAGAACTTACTGCAAAACTAATGGAAACACCTTAGGTTAACTTCCCACATGATTCTGAGATGACTGAAAGTTGTTTCATGCCTTTAGACATTAAGACAAAAAAGTTGTTATCTCAGTGCACACAATGCTTTGACGTAACAGTAGTATACACTTAAATTGTACTGAAAAGTCCTGACTGCAAACCTAATGGAAACACCTTTGGTTAACTTCCCTCATGATTATGAGCAGTTTGAAAGTTTTTTCATACCTCTATACATCAAGACAACAAAGTTGTTATCTCAGTGCATACAATGCTTTGTTAGTACAAATAGTATACACTTCAATTTTACACCAAAGTACTTAGTGCAAACCTAATGGAAACACCTTAGGTTAACTTCCCACATGATTATGAGCAGTTTGAAAGTTGTTTCATGCCTATATACATCAAGACAAAAAAGTTCTTTTCTCAGTGCTTCCAAAGCTTTGCAATACAAATAGTATACATTTCAATTTTACACCAAAGTACTTAGTGCAAACCTAATGGAAACACCTTAGGTTAACTTCCCACATGATTCTGAGATGACTGAAAGTTGTTTCATGCCTCTAGACATCAGGACAAAAAAGTTGTTCTCTCAGTGCATACAATGCTTTGACAATACAAAGAGTATACATTTCAATTTTACACCAAAGTACTTACTGCAAACCTAATGGAAACACCTTAGGTTAACTTCCCACATGATTCTGAAATGTCTGCAAGTTGTTTCATGCCTCTGTACATAAAGACAAAAAAGTTGATTTCTCAGAGATTAGAGTGCTTTGACATTAAAAGTATTAAAGATTTGAATTTTACACCAAAGTACTTAGTGCAAACCTAATGGAAACACCCTAGTTCAACTTCCCACATGATTATGAGTAGTTTAAAAGTAGTTTCATGCCTCTGCTCATCAAGACAAAAAAGTTCTTTTCTCAGTGCTTCCAATGCTTTGACAATACAAATAGTATACATTTCAATTTTACACCAAAGAACTTACTGCAAAACTAATGGAAACACCTTAGGTTAACTTCCCACATGATTCTGAGATGACTGAAAGTTGTTTCATGCCTTTAGACATTAAGACAAAAAAGTTGTTATCTCAGTGCATACAATGCTTTGACGTAACAGTAGTATACACTTAAATTGTACTGAAAAGTCCTGACTGCAAACCTAATGGAAACACCTTTGGTTAACTTCCCTCATGATTATGAGCAGTTTGAAATTTTTTTCATACCTCTATACATCAAGACAACAAAGTTGTTATCTCAGTGCATACAATGCTTTGTCAGTACAAATAGTATACACTTCAATTTTACACCAAAGTACTTAGTGCAAACCTAATGGAAACACCTTAGGTTAACTTCCCACATGATTCTGAGATGACTGAAAGTTGTTTCATGCCTCTAGACATCAAGACAAAAAAGTTGTTATCTCAGTGCATACAATGCTTTGACAATACAAAGAGTATACATTTCAATTTTACACCAAAGTACTTACTGCAAACCTAATGGAAACACCTAAGGTTAACTTCCCACATGATTCTGAAATGTCTGCAAGTTGTTTCATGCCCCTGTACATAAAGACAAAAAAGTTGATTTCTCAGAGAATAGAGTGCTTTGACATTAAAAGTATTATACATTTGAATTTTACACCAAAGTACTTAGTGCAAACCTAATGGAAACACCTTAGGTTAACTTCCCACATGATTCTGAGATGACTGAAAGTTGTTTCATGCCTCTAGACATCAAGACAAAAAAGTTGTTATCTCAGTGCATACAATGCTTTGACAATACAAAGAGTATACATTTCAATTTTACACCAAAGTACTTACTGCAAACCTAATGGAAACACCTTAGGTTAACTTCCCACATGATTCTGAGATGACTGAAAGTTGTTTCATGCCTCTATACATCAAGACAACAAAGTTGTTATCTCAGTGCATACAATGCTTCGACGTAACAGTAGTATACACTTAAATTGTACTGAAAAGTCCTGACTGCAAACCTAATGGAAACACCTTTGGTTAACTTCCCTCATGATTATGAGCAGTTTGAAAGTTTTTTCATACCTCTATACATCAAGACAACAAAGTTGTTATCTCAGTGCATACAATGCTTTGTCAGTACAAATAGTATACACTTCAATTTTACACCAAAGTACTTCGTGCAAACCTAATGGAAACACCTTAGGTTAACTTCCCACATGATTCTGAGATGACTGAAAGTTGTTTCATGCCTCTAGACATCAAGACAAAAAAGTTGTTATCTCAGTGCATACAATGCTTTGACAATACAAAGAGTATACATTTCAATTTTACACCAAAGTACTTACTGCAAACCTAATGGAAACACCTAAGGTTAACTTCCCACATGATTCTGAAATGTCTGCAAGTTGTTTCATGCCCCTGTACATAAAGACAAAAAAGTTGATTTCTCAGGGAATAGAGTGCTTTGACATTAAAAGTATTATACATTTGAATTTTACACCAAAGTACTTAGTGCAAACCTAATGGAAACACCTTAGGTTAACTTCCCAAATGATTCTGAGATGACTGAAAGTTGTTTCATGCCTCTAGACATCAAGACAAAAAAGTTGTTATCTCAGTGCATACAATGCTTTGACAATACAAAGAGTATACATTTCAATTTTACACCAAAGTACTTACTGCAAACCTAAGGGAAACACCTTAGGTTAACTTCCCACATGATTCTGAGATGACTGAAAGTTGTTTCATGCCTCTATACATCAAGACAACAAAGTTGTTATCTCAGTGCATACAATGCTTTGACAATACAAAGAGTATGCATTTCAATTTTAAACCAAAGTACTTACTGCAAACCTAATGGAAACACCTTTGGTTAACTTCCCACATGATTATGAGCAGTTTGAAAGTTGTTTCATGCCTATATACATCAAGACAAAAAAGTTCTTTTCTCAGTGCTTCCAAAGCTTTGCAATACAAATAGTATACATTTCAATTTTACACCAAAGTACTTAGTGCAAACCTAATGGAAACACCTTAGGTTAACTTCCCACATGATTCTGAGATGACTGAAAGTTGTTTCATGCCTCTAGACATCAGGACAAAAAAGTTGTTATCTCAGTGCATACAATGCTTTGACGTAACAGTAGTATACACTTAAATTGTACTGAAAAGTCCTGACTGCAAACCTAATGGAAACACCTTTGGTTAACTTCCCTCATGATTATGAGCAGTTTGAAAGTTTTTTCATGCCTCTATACATCAAGACAACAAAGTTGTTATCTCAGTGCATACAATGCTTTGTCAGTACAAATAGTGTACACTTCAATTTTACACCAAAGTACTTAGTGCAAACCTAATGGAAACACCTTAGGTTAACTTCCCACATGATTCTGAGATGACTGAAAGTTGTTTCATGCCTCTAGACATCAAGACAAAAAAGTTGTTATCTCAGTGCATACAATGCTTTGACAATACAAAGAGTATACATTTCAATTTTACACCAAAGTCCTTACTGCAAACCTAATGGAAACACCTAAGGTTAACTTCCCACATGATTCTGAAATGTCTGCAAGTTGTTTCATGCCTCTGTACATAAAGACAAAAAAGTTGATTTCTCAGAGAATAGAGTGCTTTGACATTAAAAGTATTATAGATTTGAATTTTACACCAAAGTACTTAGTGCAAACCTAATGGAAACACCCTAGTTCAACTTCCCACATGATTATGAGTAGTTTGAAAGTAGTTTCATGCCTCTGTTCATCAAGACAAAAAAGTTCTTTTCTCAGTGCTTCCAATGCTTTGACAATACAAATAGTATACATTTCAATTTTACACCAAAGTACTTACTGCAAACCTAATGGAAACACCTTAGGTTAACTTCCCACATGATTCTGAGATGACTGAAAGTTGTTTCATGCCTCTATACATCAAGACAACAAAGTTGTTATCTCAGTGCATACAATGCTTCGACGTAACAGTAGTATACACTTAAATTGTACTGAAAAGTCCTGACTGCAAACCTAATGGAAACACCTTTGGTTAACTTCCCTCATGATTATGAGCAGTTTGAAAGTTTTTTCATACCTCTATACATCAAGACAACAAAGTTGTTATCTCAGTGCATACAATGCTTTGTCAGTACAAATAGTATACACTTCAATTTTACACCAAAGTACTTCGTGCAAACCTAATGGAAACACCTTAGGTTAACTTCCCACATGATTCTGAGATGACTGAAAGTTGTTTCATGCCTCTAGACATCAAGACAAAAAAGTTGTTATCTCAGTGCATACAATGCTTTGACAATACAAAGAGTATACATTTCAATTTTACACCAAAGTACTTACTGCAAACCTAATGGAAACACCTAAGGTTAACTTCCCACATGATTCTGAAATGTCTGCAAGTTGTTTCATGCCCCTGTACATAAAGACAAAAAAGTTGATTTCTCAGGGAATAGAGTGCTTTGACATTAAAAGTATTATACATTTGAATTTTACACCAAAGTACTTAGTGCAAACCTAATGGAAACACCTTAGGTTAACTTCCCAAATGATTCTGAGATGACTGAAAGTTGTTTCATGCCTCTAGACATCAAGACAAAAAAGTTGTTATCTCAGTGCATACAATGCTTTGACAATACAAAGAGTATACATTTCAATTTTACACCAAAGTACTTACTGCAAACCTAATGGAAACACCTTTGGTTAACTTCCCACATGATTATGAGCAGTTTGAAAGTTGTTTCATGCCTATATACATCAAGACAAAAAAGTTCTTTTCTCAGTGCTTCCAAAGCTTTGCAATACAAATAGTATACATTTCAATTTTACACCAAAGTACTTAGTGCAAACCTAATGGAAACACCTTAGGTTAACTTCCCACATGATTCTGAGATGACTGAAAGTTGTTTCATGCCTCTAGACATCAGGACAAAAAAGTTGTTATCTCAGTGCATACAATGCTTTGACAATACAAAGAGTATATATTTCAATTTTACACCAAAGTCCTTACTGCAAACCTAATGGAAACACCTAAGGTTAACTTCCCACATGATTCTGAAATGTCTGCAAGTTGTTTCATGCCTCTGTACATAAAGACAAAAAAGTTGATTTCTCAGAGAATAGAGTGCTTTGACATTAAAAGTATTATAGATTTGAATTTTACACCGAAGTACTTAGTGCAAACCTAATGGAAACACCCTAGTTCAACTTCCCACATGATTATGAGTAGTTTGAAAGTAGTTTCATGCCTCTGTTCATCAAGACAAAAAAGTTCTTTTCTCAGTGCTTCCAATGCTTTGACAATACAAATAGTATACATTTCAATTTTACACCAAAGAACTTACTGCAAAACTAATGGAAACACCTTAGGTTAACTTCCCACATGATTCTGAGATGACTGAAAGTTGTTTCATGCCTTTAGACATTAAGACAAAAAAGTTGTTATCTCAGTGCACACAATGCTTTGACGTAACAGTAGTATACACTTAAATTGTACTGAAAAGTCCTGACTGCAAACCTAATGGAAACACCTTTGGTTAACTTCCCTCATGATTATGAGCAGTTTGAAAGTTTGTTCATACCTCTATACATCAAGACAACAAAGTTGTTATCTCAGTGCATACAATGCTTTGTTAGTACAAATAGTATACACTTCAATTTTACACCAAAGTACTTAGTGCAAACCTAATGGAAACACCTTAGGTTAACTTCCCACATGATTCTGAGATGACTGAAAGTTGTTTCATGCCTCTAGACATCAAGACAAAAAAGTTGTTATCTCAGTGCATACAATGCTTTGACAATACAAAGAGTATACATTTCAATTTTACACCAAAGTACTTACTGCAAACCTAATGGAAACACCTTAGGTTAACTTCCCACATGATTCTGAGATGACTGAAAGTTGTTTCATGCCTCTAGACATCAGGACAAAAAAGTTGTTCTCTCAGTGCATACAATGCTTTGACAATACAAAGAGTATACATTTCAATTTTACACCAAAGTACTTACTGCAAACCTAATGGAAACACCTTAGGTTAACTTCCTAGATGATTCTGAAATGTCTGCAAGTTGTTTCATGCCTCTGTACATAAAGACAAAAAAGTTGATTTCTCAGAGATTAGAGTGCTTTGACATTAAAAGTATTATAGATTTGAATTTTACACCAAAGTACTTAGTGCAAACCTAATGGAAACACCCTAGTTCAACTTCCCACATGATTATGAGTAGTTTGAAAGTAGTTTCATGCCTCTGCTCATCAAGACAAAAAAGTTCTTTTCTCAGTGCTTCCAATGCTTTGACAATACAAATAGTATACATTTCAATTTTACACCAAAGAACTTACTGCAAAACTAATGGAAACACCTTAGGTTAACTTCCCACATGATTCTGAGATGACTGAAAGGTGTTTCATGCCTTTAGACATTAAGACAAAAAAGTTGTTATCTCAGTGCATACAATGCTTTGACAATACAAAGAGTATACATTTCAATTTTACACCAAAGTACTTACTGCAAACCTAATGGAAACACCTTAGGTTAACTTCCCACATGATTCTGAGATGACTGAAAGTTGTTTCATGCCTCTATACATCAAGACAACAAAGTTGTTATCTCAGTGCATACAATGCTTTGACAATACAAAGAGTATGCATTTCAATTTTAAACCAAAGTACTTACTGCAAACCTAATGGAAACACCTTTGGTTAACTTCCCACATGATTATGAGCAGTTTGAAAGTTGTTTCATGCCTATATACATCAAGACAAAAAAGTTCTTTTCTCAGTGCTTCCAAAGCTTTGCAATACAAATAGTATACATTTCAATTTTACACCAAAGTACTTAGTGCAAACCTAATGGAAACACCTTAGGTTAACTTCCCACATGATTCTGAGATGACTGAAAGTTGTTTCATGCCTCTAGACATCAGGAGAAAAAAGTTGTTCTCTCAGTGCATACAATGCTTTGACAATACAAAGAGTATACATTTCAATTTGACACCAAAGTACTTACTGCAAACCTAATGGAAACAACCTAGGTTAACTTCCCTCATGATTCTGAAATGTCTGCAAGTTGTTTCATGCCTCTGTACATAAAGACAAAAAAGTTGATTTCTCAGAGATTAGAGTGCTTTAAGATTAAAAGTATTATAGATTTGAATTTTACACCAAAGTACTTAGTGCAAACCTAATGGAAACACCCTAGTTCAACTTCCCACATCATTATGAGTAGTTTGAAAGTAGTTTCATGCCTCTGCTCATCAAGACAAAAAAGTTCTTTTCTCAGTGCTTCCAAAACTTTGACAATACAAATAGTATACATTTCAATTTTACACCAAAGAACTTACTGCAAAACTAATGGAAACACCTTAGGTTAACTTCCCACATGATTCTGAGATGACTGAAAGTTGTTTCATACCTTTAGACATTAAGACAAAAGAGTTGTTATCTCAGTGCATACAATGCTTTGACGTAACAGTAGTATACACTTAAATTGTACTGAAAAGTCCTGACTGCAAACCTAATGGAAACACCTTTGGTTAACTTCCCTCATGATTATGAGCAGTTTGAAAGTTTTTTCATGCCTCTATACATCAAGACAACAAAGTTGTTATCTCAGTGCATACAATGCTTTGTCAGTACAAATAGTATACACTTCAATTTTACACCAAAGTACTTAGTGGAAACCTAATGGAAACACCTTAGGTTAACTTCCCACATGATTCTGAGATGACTGAAAGTTGTTTCATGCCTCTAGACATCAAGACAAAAAAGTTGTTATCTCAGTGCATACAATGCTTTGACAATACAAAGAGTATACATTTTAATTTTACACCAAAGTACTTACTGCAAACCTAATGGAAACACCTAAGGTTAACTTCCCACATGATTCTGAAATGTCTGCAAGTTGTTTCATGCCCCTGTACATAAAGAGAAAAAAGTTGATTTCTCAGAGAATAGAGTGCTTTGACATTAAAAGTATTATACATTTGAATTTTACACAAAAGTACTTAGTGCAAACCTAATGGAAACACCTTAGGTTAACTTCCCACATGATTCTGAGATGACTGAAAGTTGTTTCATGCCTCTAGACATCAAGACAAAAAAGTTGTTATCTCAGTGCATACAATGCTTTGACAATACAAAGAGTATACATTTCAATTTTACACCAAAGTACTTACTGCAAACCTAATGGAAACACCTTAGGTTAACTTCCCACATGATTCTGAGATGACTGAAAGTTGTTTCATGCCTCTATACATCAAGACAACAAAGTTGTTATCTCAGTGCATACAATGCTTTGACAATACAAAGAGTATGCATTTCAATTTTAAACCAAAGTACTTTCTGCAAACCTAATGGAAACACCTTTGGTTAACTTCCCTCATGATTATGAGCAGTTTGAAAGTTTTTTCATGCCTCTATACATCAAGACAACAAAGTTGTTATCTCAGTGCATACAATGCTTTGTCAGTACAAATAGAATACACTTCAATTTTACACCAAAGTACTTAGTGCAAACCTAATGGAAACACCTTAGGTTAACTTCCCACATGATTCTGAGATGACTGAAAGTTGTTTCATGCCTCTAGACATCAAGACAAAAAAGTTGTTATCTCAGTGCATACAATGCTTTGACAATACAAAGAGTATACATTTCAATTTTACACCAAACTACTTACAGCAAACCTAATGGAAACACCTAAGGTTAACTTCCCACATGATTCTGAAATGTCTGCAAGTTGTTTCATGCCTCTGTACATAAAGACAAAAAAGTTGATTTCTCAGAGAATAGAGTGCTTTGACATTAAAAGTATTATACATTTGAATTTTACACCAAAGTACTTAGTGCAAACCTAATGGAAACACCTTAGGTTAACTTCCCACATGATTCTGAGATGACTGAAAGTTGTTTCATGCCTTTAGACATTAAGACAAAAAAGTTGTTATCTCAGTGCATACAATGCTTTGACGTAAAAGTAGTATACACTTAAATTGTACTGAAAAGTCCTGACTGCAAACCTAATGGAAACACCTTTGGTTAACTTCCCTCATGATTATGAGCAGTTTGAAAGTTTTTTCATACCTCTATACATCAAGACAACAAAGTTGTTATCTCAGTGCATTCAATGCTTTGTCAGTACAAATAGTATACACTTCAATTTTACACCAAAGTACTTAGTGCAAACCTAATGGAAACACCTTAGGTTAACTTCCCACATGATTCTGAGATGACTGAAAGTTGTTTCATGCCTCTAGACATCAAGACAAAAAAGTTGTTATCTCAGTGCATACAATGCTTTGACAATACAAAGAGTATACATTTCAATTTTACACCAAAGTACTTACTGCAAACCTAATGGAAACACCTTAGGTTAACTTCCCACATGATTCTGAGATGACTGAAAGTTGTTTCATGCCTCTATACATCAAGACAACAAAGTTGTTATCTCAGTGCATACAATGCTTTGACAATACAAAGAGTATGCATTTCAATTTTAAACCAAAGTACTTACTGCAAACCTAATGGAAACACCTTTGGTTAACTTCCCACATGATTATGAGCAGTTTGAAAGTTGTTTCATGCCTATATACATCAAGACAAAAAAGTTCTTTTCTCAGTGCTTCCAAAGCTTTGCAATACAAATAGTATACATTTCAATTTTACACCAAAGTACTTAGTGCAAACCTAATGGAAACACCTTAGGTTAACTTCCCACATGATTCTGAGATGACTGAAAGTTGTTTCATGCCTCTAGACATCAGGACAAAAAAGTTGTTCTCTCAGTGCATACAATGCTTTGACAATACAAAGAGTATACATTTCAATTTTACACCAAAGTACTTACTGCAAACCTAATGGAAACACCTTAGCTTAACTTCCCACATGATTCTGAAATGTCTGCAAGTTGTTTCATGCCTCTGTACATAAAGACAAAAAAGTTGATTTCTCAGAGATTAGAGTGCTTTGACATTAAAAGTATTATAGATTTGAATTTTACATCAAAGTACTTAGTGCAAACCTAATGGAAACACCCTAGTTCAACTTCCCACATGATTATGAGTAGTTTGAAAGTAGTTTCATGCCTCTGCTCATCAAGACAAAAAAGTTCTTTTCTCAGTGCTTCCAAAGCTTTGACAATACAAATAGTATACATTTCAATTTTACACCAAAGAACTTACTGCAAAACTAATGGAAACACCTTAGGTTAACTTCCCACATGATTCTGAGATGACTGAAAGTTGTTTCATGCCTTTAGACATTAAGACAAAAAAGTTGTTATCTCAGTGCATACAATGCTTTGACGTAACAGTAGTATACACTTAAATTGTACTGAAAAGTCCTGACTGCAAACCTAATGGAAACACCTTTGGTTAACTTCCCTCATGATTATGAGCAGTTTGAAAGTTTTTTCATACCTCTATACATCAAGACAACAAAGTTGTTATCTCAGTGCATACAATGCTTTGTCAGTACAAATAGTATACACATCAATTTTACACCAAAGTACTTAGTGCAAACCTAATGGAAACACCTTAGGTTAACTTCCCACATGATTCTGAGATGACTGAAAGTTGTTTCATGCCTCTAGACATCAAGACAAAAAAGTTGTTATCTCAGTGCATACAATGCTTTGACAATACAAAGAGTATACATTTCAATTTTACACCAAAGTACTTACTGCAAACCTAATGGAAACACCTAAGGTTAACTTCCCACAATATTCTGAAATGTCTGCAAGTTGTTTCATGCCCCTGTACATAAAGACAAAAAAGTTGATTTCTCAGAGAATAGAGTGCTTTGACATTAAAAGTATTATACATTTGAATTTTACACAAAAGTACTTAGTGCAAACCTAATGGAAACACCTTAGGTTAACTTCCCACATGATTTTGAGATGACTGAAAGTTGTTTCATGCCTCTAGACATCAAGACAAAAAAGTTGTTATCTCAGTGCATACAATGCTTTGACAATACAAAGAGTATACATTTCAATTTTACACCAAAGTACTTACTGCAAACCTAATGGAAACACCTTAGGTTAACTTCCCACATGATTCTGAGATGACTGAAAGTTGTTTCATGCCTCTATACATCAAGACAACAAAGTTGTTATCTCAGTGCATACAATGCTTTGACAATACAAAGAGTATGCATTTCAATTTTAAACCAAAGTACTTACTGCAAACCTAATGGAAACACCTTTGGTTAACTTCCCACATGATTATGAGCAGTTTGAAAGTTGTTTCATGCCTATATACATCAAGACAAAAAAGTTCTTTTCTCAGTGCTTCCAAAGCTTTGCAATACAAATAGCATACATTTCAATTTTACACCAAAGTACTTAGTGCAAACCTAATGGAAACACCTTAGGTTAACTTCCCACATGATTCTGAGATGACTGAAAGTTGTTTCATGCCTCTAGACATCAGGACAAAAAAGTTGTTCTCTCAGTGCATACAATGCTTTGACAATACAAAGAGTATACATTTCAATTTTACACCAAAGTACTTACTGCAAACCTAATGGAAACACCTTAGGTTAACTTCCCACA
Organism: Mobula birostris; assembly: GCF_030028105.1. Lineage (NCBI taxonomy): Eukaryota > Metazoa > Chordata > Chondrichthyes > Myliobatiformes > Myliobatidae > Mobula > Mobula birostris. The sequence goes on from NW_027278445.1 coordinate 173,028, forward strand.
TGATTCTGAAATGTCTGCAAGTTGTTTCAAGCCTCTGTACATAAAGACAAAAAAGTTGATTTCTCAGAGATTAGAGTGCTTTGACATTAAAAGTATTAAAGATTTGAATTTTACACCAAAGTACTTAGTGCAAACCTAATGGAAACACCCTAGTTCAACTTCCCACATGATTATGAGTAGTTTGAAAGTAGTTTCATGCCTCTGCTCATCAAGACAAAAAAGTTCTTTTCTCAGTGCTTCCAATGCTTTGACAATACAAATAGTATACATTTCAATTTTACACCAAAGAACTTACTGCAAAACTAATGGAAACACCTTAGGTTAACTTCCCACATGATTCTGAGATGACTGAAAGTTGTTTCATGCCTTTAGACATTAAGACAAAAAAGTTGTTATCTCAGTGCATACAATGCTTTGACGTAACAGTAGTATACACTTAAATTGTACTGAAAAGTCCTGACTGCAAACCTAATGGAAACACCTTTGGTTAACTTCCCTCATGATTATGAGCAGTTTGAAAGTTTTTTCATACCTCTATACATCAAGACAACAAAGTTGTTATCTCAGTGCATACAATGCTTTGTCAGTACAAATAGTATACACTTCAATTTTACACCAAAGTACTTAGTGCAAACCTAATGGAAACACCTTAGGTTAACTTCCCACATGATTCTGAGATGACTGAAAGTTGTTTCATGCCTCTAGACATCAAGACAAAAAAGTTGTTATCTCAGTGCATACAATGCTTTGACAATACAAAGAGTATACATTTCAATTTTACACCAAAGTACTTACTGCAAACCTAATGGAAACACCTAAGGTTAACTTCCCGCATGATTCTGAAATGTCTGCAAGTTGTTTCATGCCCCTGTACATAAAGACAAAAAAGTTGATTTCTCAGAGAATAGAGTGCTTTGACATTAAAAGTATTATACATTTGAATTTTACACCAAAGTACTTAGTGCAAACCTAATGGAAACACCTTAGGTTAACTTCCCACATGATTCTGAGATGACTGAAAGTTGTTTCATGCCTCTAGACATCAAGACAAAAAAGTTGTTATCTCAGTGCATACAATGCTTTGACAATACAAAGAGTATACATTTCAATTTTACACCAAAGTACTTACTGCAAACCTAATGGAAACACCTTAGGTTAACTTCCCACATGATTCTGAGATGACTGAAAGTTGTTTCATGCCTCTATACATCAAGACAACAAAGTTGTTATCTCAGTGCATACAATGCTTTGACAATACAAAGAGTATGCATTTCAATTTTAAACCAAAGTACTTACTGCAAACCTAATGGAAACACCTTTGGTTAACTTCCCACATGATTATGAGCAGTTTGAAAGTTGTTTCATGCCTATATACATCAAGACAAAAAAGTTCTTTTCTCAGTGCTTCCAAAGCTTTGCAATACAAATAGTATACATTTCAATTTTACACCAAAGTACTTAGTGCAAACCTAATGGAAACACCTTAGGTTAACTTCCCACATGATTCTGAGATGACTGAAAGTTGTTTCATGCCTCTAGACATCAGGAGAAAAAAGTTGTTCTCTCAGTGCATACAATGCTTTGACAATACAAAGAGTATACATTTCAATTTGACACCAAAGTACTTACTGCAAACCTAATGGAAACAACCTAGGTTAACTTCCCTCATGATTCTGAAATGTCTGCAAGTTGTTTCATGCCTCTGTACATAAAGACAAAAAAGTTGATTTCTCAGAGATTAGAGTGCTTTAAGATTAAAAGTATTATAGATTTGAATTTTACACCAAAGTACTTAGTGCAAACCTAATGGAAACACCCTAGTTCAACTTCCCACATCATTATGAGTAGTTTGAAAGTAGTTTCATGCCTCTGCTCATCAAGACAAAAAAGTTCTTTTCTCAGTGCTTCCAAAACTTTGACAATACAAATAGTATACATTTCAATTTTACACCAAAGAACTTACTGCAAAACTAATGGAAACACCTTAGGTTAACTTCCCACATGATTCTGAGATGACTGAAAGTTGTTTCATACCTTTAGACATTAAGACAAAAGAGTTGTTATCTCAGTGCATACAATGCTTTGACGTAACAGTAGTATACACTTAAATTGTACTGAAAAGTCCTGACTGCAAACCTAATGGAAACACCTTTGGTTAACTTCCCTCATGATTATGAGCAGTTTGAAAGTTTTTTCATGCCTCTATACATCAAGACAACAAAGTTGTTATCTCAGTGCATACAATGCTTTGTCAGTACAAATAGTATACACTTCAATTTTACACCAAAGTACTTAGTGGAAACCTAATGGAAACACCTTAGGTTAACTTCCCACATGATTCTGAGATGACTGAAAGTTGTTTCATGCCTCTAGACATCAAGACAAAAAAGTTGTTATCTCAGTGCATACAATGCTTTGACAATACAAAGAGTATACATTTTAATTTTACACCAAAGTACTTACTGCAAACCTAATGGAAACACCTAAGGTTAACTTCCCACATGATTCTGAAATGTCTGCAAGTTGTTTCATGCCCCTGTACATAAAGAGAAAAAAGTTGATTTCTCAGAGAATAGAGTGCTTTGACATTAAAAGTATTATACATTTGAATTTTACACAAAAGTACTTAGTGCAAACCTAATGGAAACACCTTAGGTTAACTTCCCACATGATTCTGAGATGACTGAAAGTTGTTTCATGCCTCTAGACATCAAGACAAAAAAGTTGTTATCTCAGTGCATACAATGCTTTGACAATACAAAGAGTATACATTTCAATTTTACACCAAAGTACTTACTGCAAACCTAATGGAAACACCTTAGGTTAACTTCCCACATGATTCTGAGATGACTGAAAGTTGTTTCATGCCTCTATACATCAAGACAACAAAGTTGTTATCTCAGTGCATACAATGCTTTGACAATACAAAGAGTATGCATTTCAATTTTAAACCAAAGTACTTTCTGCAAACCTAATGGAAACACCTTTGGTTAACTTCCCTCATGATTATGAGCAGTTTGAAAGTTTTTTCATGCCTCTATACATCAAGACAACAAAGTTGTTATCTCAGTGCATACAATGCTTTGTCAGTACAAATAGAATACACTTCAATTTTACACCAAAGTACTTAGTGCAAACCTAATGGAAACACCTTAGGTTAACTTCCCACATGATTCTGAGATGACTGAAAGTTGTTTCATGCCTCTAGACATCAAGACAAAAAAGTTGTTATCTCAGTGCATACAATGCTTTGACAATACAAAGAGTATACATTTCAATTTTACACCAAACTACTTACAGCAAACCTAATGGAAACACCTAAGGTTAACTTCCCACATGATTCTGAAATGTCTGCAAGTTGTTTCATGCCTCTGTACATAAAGACAAAAAAGTTGATTTCTCAGAGAATAGAGTGCTTTGACATTAAAAGTATTATACATTTGAATTTTACACCAAAGTACTTAGTGCAAACCTAATGGAAACACCTTAGGTTAACTTCCCACATGATTCTGAGATGACTGAAAGTTGTTTCATGCCTTTAGACATTAAGACAAAAAAGTTGTTATCTCAGTGCATACAATGCTTTGACGTAAAAGTAGTATACACTTAAATTGTACTGAAAAGTCCTGACTGCAAACCTAATGGAAACACCTTTGGTTAACTTCCCTCATGATTATGAGCAGTTTGAAAGTTTTTTCATACCTCTATACATCAAGACAACAAAGTTGTTATCTCAGTGCATTCAATGCTTTGTCAGTACAAATAGTATACACTTCAATTTTACACCAAAGTACTTAGTGCAAACCTAATGGAAACACCTTAGGTTAACTTCCCACATGATTCTGAGATGACTGAAAGTTGTTTCATGCCTCTAGACATCAAGACAAAAAAGTTGTTATCTCAGTGCATACAATGCTTTGACAATACAAAGAGTATACATTTCAATTTTACACCAAAGTACTTACTGCAAACCTAATGGAAACACCTTAGGTTAACTTCCCACATGATTCTGAGATGACTGAAAGTTGTTTCATGCCTCTATACATCAAGACAACAAAGTTGTTATCTCAGTGCATACAATGCTTTGACAATACAAAGAGTATGCATTTCAATTTTAAACCAAAGTACTTACTGCAAACCTAATGGAAACACCTTTGGTTAACTTCCCACATGATTATGAGCAGTTTGAAAGTTGTTTCATGCCTATATACATCAAGACAAAAAAGTTCTTTTCTCAGTGCTTCCAAAGCTTTGCAATACAAATAGTATACATTTCAATTTTACACCAAAGTACTTAGTGCAAACCTAATGGAAACACCTTAGGTTAACTTCCCACATGATTCTGAGATGACTGAAAGTTGTTTCATGCCTCTAGACATCAGGACAAAAAAGTTGTTCTCTCAGTGCATACAATGCTTTGACAATACAAAGAGTATACATTTCAATTTTACACCAAAGTACTTACTGCAAACCTAATGGAAACACCTTAGCTTAACTTCCCACATGATTCTGAAATGTCTGCAAGTTGTTTCATGCCTCTGTACATAAAGACAAAAAAGTTGATTTCTCAGAGATTAGAGTGCTTTGACATTAAAAGTATTATAGATTTGAATTTTACATCAAAGTACTTAGTGCAAACCTAATGGAAACACCCTAGTTCAACTTCCCACATGATTATGAGTAGTTTGAAAGTAGTTTCATGCCTCTGCTCATCAAGACAAAAAAGTTCTTTTCTCAGTGCTTCCAAAGCTTTGACAATACAAATAGTATACATTTCAATTTTACACCAAAGAACTTACTGCAAAACTAATGGAAACACCTTAGGTTAACTTCCCACATGATTCTGAGATGACTGAAAGTTGTTTCATGCCTTTAGACATTAAGACAAAAAAGTTGTTATCTCAGTGCATACAATGCTTTGACGTAACAGTAGTATACACTTAAATTGTACTGAAAAGTCCTGACTGCAAACCTAATGGAAACACCTTTGGTTAACTTCCCTCATGATTATGAGCAGTTTGAAAGTTTTTTCATACCTCTATACATCAAGACAACAAAGTTGTTATCTCAGTGCATACAATGCTTTGTCAGTACAAATAGTATACACATCAATTTTACACCAAAGTACTTAGTGCAAACCTAATGGAAACACCTTAGGTTAACTTCCCACATGATTCTGAGATGACTGAAAGTTGTTTCATGCCTCTAGACATCAAGACAAAAAAGTTGTTATCTCAGTGCATACAATGCTTTGACAATACAAAGAGTATACATTTCAATTTTACACCAAAGTACTTACTGCAAACCTAATGGAAACACCTAAGGTTAACTTCCCACAATATTCTGAAATGTCTGCAAGTTGTTTCATGCCCCTGTACATAAAGACAAAAAAGTTGATTTCTCAGAGAATAGAGTGCTTTGACATTAAAAGTATTATACATTTGAATTTTACACAAAAGTACTTAGTGCAAACCTAATGGAAACACCTTAGGTTAACTTCCCACATGATTTTGAGATGACTGAAAGTTGTTTCATGCCTCTAGACATCAAGACAAAAAAGTTGTTATCTCAGTGCATACAATGCTTTGACAATACAAAGAGTATACATTTCAATTTTACACCAAAGTACTTACTGCAAACCTAATGGAAACACCTTAGGTTAACTTCCCACATGATTCTGAGATGACTGAAAGTTGTTTCATGCCTCTATACATCAAGACAACAAAGTTGTTATCTCAGTGCATACAATGCTTTGACAATACAAAGAGTATGCATTTCAATTTTAAACCAAAGTACTTACTGCAAACCTAATGGAAACACCTTTGGTTAACTTCCCACATGATTATGAGCAGTTTGAAAGTTGTTTCATGCCTATATACATCAAGACAAAAAAGTTCTTTTCTCAGTGCTTCCAAAGCTTTGCAATACAAATAGTATACATTTCAATTTTACACCAAAGTACTTAGTGCAAACCTAATGGAAACACCTTAGGTTAACTTCCCACATGATTCTGAGATGACTGAAAGTTGTTTCATGCCTTTAGACATTAAGACAAAAAAGTTGTTATCTCAGTGCATACAATGCTTTGACGTAACAGTAGTATACACTTAAATTGTACTGAAAAGTCCTGACTGCAAACCTAATGGAAACACCTTTGGTTAACTTCCTTCATGATTATGAGCAGTTTGAAAGTTTTTTCATGCCTCTATACATCAAGACAACAAAGTTGTTATCTCAGTGCATACAATGCTTTGTCAGTAGAAATAGTGTACACTTCAATTTTACACCAAAGTACTTAGTGCAAACCTAATGGAAACACCTTAGGTTAACTTCCCACATGATTCTGAGATGACTGAAAGTTGTTTCATGCCTCTAGACATCAAGACAAAAAAGTTGTTATCTCAGTGCATACAATGCTTTGACAAAACAAAGAGTATACATTTCAATTTTACACCAAAGTCCTTACTGCAAACCTAATGGAAACACCTAAGGTTAACTTCCCACATGATTCTGAAATGTCTGCAAGTTGTTTCATGCCTCTGTACATAAAGACAAAAATGTTGATTTCTCAGAGAATAGAGTGCTTTGACATTAAAAGTATTATACATTTGAATTTTACACCAAAGTACTTAGTGCAAACCTAATGGAAACACCTTAGGTTAACTTCCCACATGATTCTGAGATGACTGAAAGTTGTTTCATGCCTCTAGATATCAAGACAAAAAAGTTGTTATCTCAGTGCATACAATGCTTTGACAATACAAAGAGTATGCATTTCAATTTTAAACCAAAGTACTTACTGCAAACCTAATGGAAACACCTTTGGTTAACTTCCCACATGATTATGAGCAGTTTGAAAGTTGTTAAATGCCTATATACATCAAGACAAAAAAGTTCTTTTCTCAGTGCTTCCAAAGCTTTGCAATACAAATAGTATACATTTCAATTTTACACCAAAGTACTTAGTGCAAACCTAATGGAAACACCTTAGGTTAACTTCCCACATGATTCTGAGATGACTGAAAGTTGTTTCATGCCTTTAGACATTAAGACAAAAAAGTTGTTATCTCAGTGCATACAATGCTTTGACGTAACAGTAGTATACACTTAAATTGTACTGAAAAGTCCTGACTGCAAACCTAATGGAAACACCTTTGGTTAACTTCCTTCATGATTATGAGCAGTTTGAAAGTTTTTTCATGCCTCTATACATCAAGACAACAAAGTTGTTATCTCAGTGCATACAATGCTTTGTCAGTACAAATAGTGTACACTTCAATTTTACACCAAAGTACTTAGTGCAAACCTAATGGAAACACCTTAGGTTAACTTCCCACATGATTCTGAGATGACTGAAAGTTGTTTCATGCCTCTAGACATCAAGACAAAAAAGTTGTTATCTCAGTGCATACAATGCTTTGACAAAACAAAGAGTATACATTTCAATTTTACACCAAAGTCCTTACTGCAAACCTAATGGAAACACCTAAGGTTAACTTCCCACATGATTCTGAAATGTCTGCAAGTTGTTTCATGCCTCTGTACATAAAGACAAAAAAGTTGATTTCTCAGAGAATAGAGTGCTTTGACATTAAAAGTATTATACATTTGAATTTTACACCAAAGTACTTAGTGCAAACCTAATGGAAACACCTTAGGTTAACTTCCCACATGATTCTGAATGACTGAAAGTTGTTTCATGCCTCTAGACATCAAGACAAAAAAGTTGTTATCTCAGTGCATACAATGCTTTGACAATACAAAGAGTATACATTTCAATTTTACACCAAAGTACTTACTGCAAACCTAATGGAAACACCTTAGGTTAACTTCCCACATGATTCTTAGATGACTGGAAGTTGTTTCATGCCTCTATACATCAAGACAACAAAGTTGTTATCTCAGTGCATACAATGCTTTGACAATACAAAGAGTATGCATTTCAATTTTAAACCAAAGTACTTACTGCAAACCTAATGGAAACACCTTTGGTTAACTTCCCACATGATTATGAGCAGTTTGAAAGTTGTTTCATGCCTATATACATCAAGACAAAAAAGTTCTTTTCTCAGTGCTTCCAAAGCTTTGCAATACAAATAGTATACATTTCAATTTTACACCAAAGTACTTAGTGCAAACCTAATGGAAACACCTTAGGTTAACTTCCCACATGATTCTGAGATGACTGAAAGTTGTTTCATGCCTCTAGACATCAGGACAAAAAAGTTGTTCTCTCAGTGCATACAATGCTTTGACAATACAAAGAGTATACATTTCAATTTTACACCAAAGTACTTACTGCAAACCTAATGGAAACACCTTAGCTTAACTTCCCACATGATTCTGAAATGTCTGCAAGTTGTTTCATGCCTCTGTACATAAAGACAAAAAAGTTGATTTCTCAGAGATTAGAGTGCTTTGACATTAAAAGTATTATAGATTTGAATTTTACACCAAAGTACTTAGTGCAAACCTAATGGAAACACCCTAGTTCAACTTCCCACATGATTATGAGTAGTTTGAAAGTAGTTTCATGCCTCTGCTCATCAAGACAAAAAAGTTCTTTTCTCAGTGCTTCCAAAGCTTTGACAATACAAATAGTATACATTTCAATTTTACACCAAAGAACTTACTGCAAAACTAATGGAAACACCTTAGGTTAACTTCCCACATGATTCTGAGATGACTGAAAGTTGTTTCATGCCTTTAGACATTAAGACAAAAAAGTTGTTATCTCAGTGCATACAATGCTTTGACGTAACAGTAGTATACACTTAAATTGTACTGAAAAGTCCTGACTGCAAACCTAATGGAAACACCTTTGGTTAACTTCCCTCATGATTATGAGCAGTTTGAAAGTTTTTTCATACCTCTATACATCAAGACAACAAAGTTGTTATCTCAGTGCATACAATGCTTTGTCAGTACAAATAGTATACACATCAATTTTACACCAAAGTACTTAGTGCAAACCTAATGGAAACACCTTAGGTTAACTTCCCACATGATTCTGAGATGACTGAAAGTTGTTTCATGCCTCTAGACATCAAGACAAAAAAGTTGTTATCTCAGTGCATACAATGCTTTGACAATACAAAGAGTATACATTTCAATTTTACACCAAAGTACTTACTGCAAACCTAATGGAAACACCTAAGGTTAACTTCCCACAATATTCTGAAATGTCTGCAAGTTGTTTCATGCCCCTGTACATAAAGACAAAAAAGTTGATTTCTCAGAGAATAGAGTGCTTTGACATTAAAAGTATTATACATTTGAATTTTACACAAAAGTACTTAGTGCAAACCTAATGGAAACACCTTAGGTTAACTTCCCACATGATTCTGAGATGACTGAAAGTTGTTTCATGCCTCTATACATCAAGACAACAAAGTTGTTATCTCAGTGCATACAATGCTTTGACAATACAAAGAGTATGCATTTCAATTTTAAACCAAAGTACTTACTGCAAACCTAATGGAAACACCTTTGGTTAACTTCCCACATGATTATGAGCAGTTTGAAAGTTGTTTCATGCCTATATACATCAAGACAAAAAAGTTCTTTTCTCAGTGCTTCCAAAGCTTTGCAATACAAATAGTATACATTTCAATTTTACACCAAAGTACTTAGTGCAAACCTAATGGAAACACCTTAGGTTAACTTCCCACATGATTCTGAGATGACTGAAAGTTGTTTCATGCCTTTAGACATTAAGACAAAAAAGTTGTTATCTCAGTGCATACAATGCTTTGACGTAACAGTAGTATACACTTAAATTGTACTGAAAAGTCCTGACTGCAAACCTAATGGAAACACCTTTGGTTAACTTCCTTCATGATTATGAGCAGTTTGAAAGTTTTTTCATGCCTCTATACATCAAGACAACAAAGTTGTTATCTCAGTGCATACAATGCTTTGTCAGTAGAAATAGTGTACACTTCAATTTTACACCAAAGTACTTAGTGCAAACCTAAAGGAAACACCTTAGGTTAACTTCCCACATGATTCTGAGATGACTGAAAGTTGTTTCATGCCTCTAGACATCAAGACAAAAAAGTTGTTATCTCAGTGCATACAATGCTTTGACAAAACAAAGAGTATACATTTCAATTTTACACCAAAGTCCTTACTGCAAACCTAATGGAAACACCTAAGGTTAACTTCCCACATGATTCTGAAATGTCTGCAAGTTGTTTCATGCCTCTGTACATAAAGACAAAAATGTTGATTTCTCAGAGAATAGAGTGCTTTGACATTAAAAGTATTATACATTTGAATTTTACACCAAAGTACTTAGTGCAAACCTAATGGAAACACCTTAGGTTAACTTCCCACATGATTCTGAGATGACTGAAAGTTGTTTCATGCCTCTAGATATCAAGACAAAAAAGTTGTTATCTCAGTGCATACAATGCTTTGACAATACAAAGAGTATGCATTTCAATTTTAAACCAAAGTACTTACTGCAAACCTAATGGAAACACCTTTGGTTAACTTCCCACATGATTATGAGCAGTTTGAAAGTTGTTTCATGCCTATATACATCAAGACAAAAAAGTTCTTTTCTCAGTGCTTCCAAAGCTTTGCAATACAAATAGTATACATTTCAATTTTACACCAAAGTACTTAGTGCAAACCTAATGGAAACACCTTAGGTTAACTTCCCACATGATTCTGAGATGACTGAAAGTTGTTTCATGCCTTTAGACATTAAGACAAAAAAGTTGTTATCTCAGTGCATACAATGCTTTGACGTAACAGTAGTATACACTTAAATTGTACTGAAAAGTCCTGACTGCAAACCTAATGGAAACACCTTTGGTTAACTTCCTTCATGATTATGAGCAGTTTGAAAGTTTTTTCATGCCTCTATACATCAAGACAACAAAGTTGTTATCTCAGTGCATACAATGCTTTGTCAGTACAAACAGTGTACACTTCAATTTTACACCTAAGTACTTAGTGCAAACCTAATGGAAACACCTTAGGTTAACTTCCCACATGATTCTGAGATGACTGAAAGTTGTTTCATGCCTCTAGACATCAAGACAAAAAAGTTGTTATCTCAGTGCATACAATGCTTTGACAAAACAAAGAGTATACATTTCAATTTTACACCAAAGTCCTTACTGCAAACCTAATGGAAACACCTCAGGTTAACTTCCCACATGATTCTGAAATGTCTGCAAGTTGTTTCATGCCTCTGTACATAAAGACAAAAAAGTTGATTTCTCAGAGAATAGAGTGCTTTGACATTAAAAGTATTATACATTTGAATTTTACACCAAAGTACTGAGTGCAAACCTAATGGAAACACCTTAGGTTAACTTCCCACATGATTCTGAGATGACTGAAAGTTGTTTCATGCCTCTAGACATCAAGACAAAAAAGTTGTTATCTCAGTGCATACAATGCATTGACAATACAAAGAGTATACATTTCAATTTTACACCAAAGTACTTACTGCAAACCTAATGGAAACACCTTTGGTTAACTTCCCACATGATTATGAGCAGTTTGAAAGTTATTTCATGCCTATATACATCAAGACAAAAAAGTTCTTTTCTCAGTGCTTCCAAAGCTTTGCAATACAAATAGTATACATTTCAATTTTACACCAAAGTACTTAGTGCAAACCTAATGGAAACACCTTAGGTTAACTTCCCACATGATTCTGAGATGACTGAAAGTTGTTTCATGCCTTTAGACATTAAGACAAAAAAGTTGTTATCTCAGTGCATACAATGCTTTGACGTAACAGTAGTATACACTTAAATTGTACTGAAAAGTCCTGACTGCAAACCTAATGGAAACACCTTTGGTTAACTTCCTTCATGATTATGAGCAGTTTGAAAGTTTTTTCATGCCTCTATACATCAAGACAACAAAGTTGTTATCTTAGTGCATACAATGCTTTGTCAGTACAAATAGTGTACACTTCAATTTTACACCAAAGTACTTAGTGCAAACCTAATGGAAACACCTTAGGTTAACTTCCCACATGATTCTGAGATGACTGAAAGTTGTTTCATGCCTCTAGACATCAGGACAAAAAAGTTGTTCTCTCAGTGCATACAATGCTTTGACAATACAAAGAGTATACATTTCAATTTTACACCAAAGTACTTACTGCAAACCTAATGGAAACACCTTAGCTTAACTTCCCACATGATTCTGAAATGTCTGCAAGTTGTTTCATGCCTCTGTACATAAAGACAAAAAAGTTGATTTCTCAGAGATTAGAGTGCTTTGACATTAAAAGTATTATAGATTTGAATTTTACACCAAAGTACTTAGTGCAAACCTAATGGAAACACCCTAGTTCAACTTCCCACATGATTATGAGTAGTTTGAAAGTAGTTTCATGCCTCTGCTCATCAAGACAAAAAAGTTCTTTTCTCAGTGCTTCCAAAGCTTTGACAATACAAATAGTATACATTTCAATTTTACACCAAAGAACTTACTGCAAAACTAATGGAAACACCTTAGGTTAACTTCCCACATGATTCTGAGATGACTGAAAGTTGTTTCATGCCTTTAGACATTAAGACAAAAAAGTTGTTATCTCAGTGCATACAATGCTTTGACGTAACAGTAGTATACACTTAAATTGTACTGAAAAGTCCTGACTGCAAACCTAATGGAAACACCTTTGGTTAACTTCCCTCATGATTATGAGCAGTTTGAAAGTTTTTTCATACCTCTATACATCAAGACAACAAAGTTGTTATCTCAGTGCATACAATGCTTTGTCAGTTCAAATAGTATACACATCAATTTCACACCAAAGTACTTAGTGCAAACCTAATGGAAACACCTTAGGTTAACTTCCCACATGATTCTGAGATGACTGAAAGTTGTTTCATGCCTCTAGACATCAAGACAAAAAAGTTGTTATCTCAGTGCATACAATGCTTTGACAATACAAAGAGTATACATTTCAATTTTACACCAAAGTACTTTCTGCAAACCTAATGGAAACACCTTAGGTTAACTTCCCACATGATTCTGAAATGTCTGCAAGTTGTTTCATGCCTCTGTACATAAAGACAAAAAAGTTGATTTCTCAGAGATTAGAGTGCTTTGAGATTAAAAGTATTATAGATTTGAATTTTACACCAAAGTACTTAGTGCAAACCTAATGGAAACACCCTAGTTCAACTTCCCACATGATTATGAGTAGTTTGAAAGTAGTTTCATGCCTCTGCTCATCAAGACAAAAAAGTTCTTTTCTCAGTGCTTCCAATGCTTTGACAATACAAATAGTATACATTTCAATTTTACACCAAAGAACTTACTGCAAAACTAATGGAAACACCTTAGGTTAACTTCCCACATGATTCTGAGATGACTGAAAGTTGTTTCATGCCTTTAGACATTAAGACAAAAAAGTTGTTATCTCAGTGCATACAATGCTTTGACGTAACAGTAGTATACACTTAAATTGTACTGAAAAGTCCTGACTGCAAACCTAATGGAAACACCTTTGGTTAACTTCCCTCATGATTATGAGCAGTTTGAAAGTTTTTTCATGCCTCTATACATCAAGACAACAAAGTTGTTATCTCAGTGCATACAATGCTTTGTCAGTACAAATAGTGTACACTTCAATTTTACACCAAAGTACTTAGTGCAAACCTAATGGAAACACCTTAGGTTAACTTCCCACATGATTCTGAGATGACTGAAAGTTGTTTCATGCCTCTAGACATCAAGACAAAAAAGTTGTTATCTCAGTGCATACAATGCTTTGACAAAACAAAGAGTATACATTTCAATTTTACACCAAAGTCCTTACTGCAAACCTAATGGAAACACCTAAGGTTAACTTCCCACATGATTCTGAGATGACTGAAAGTTGTTTCATGCCTCTAGACATCAAGACAAAAAAGTTGTTATCTCAGTGCTTCCAAAGCTTTGCAATACAAATAGTATACATTTCAATTTTACACCAAAGTACTTAGTGCAAACCTAATGGAAACACCTTAGGTTAACTTCCCACATGATTCTGAGATGACTGAAAGTTGTTTCATGCCTCTAGACATCAGGACAAAAAAGTTGTTCTCTCAGTGCATACAATGCTTTGACAATACAAAGAGTATACATTTCAATTTTACACCAAAGTACTTACTGCAAACCTAATGGAAACACCTTAGCTTAACTTCCCACATGATTCTGAAATGTCTGCAAGTTGTTTCATGCCTCTGTACATAAAGACAAAAAAGTTGATTTCTCAGAGATTAGAGTGCTTTGACATTAAAAGTATTATAGATTTGAATTTTACACCAAAGTACTTAGTGCAAACCTAATGGAAACACCCTAGTTCAACTTCCCACATGATTATGAGTAGTTTGAAAGTAGTTTCATGCCTCTGCTCATCAAGACAAAAAAGTTCTTTTCTCAGTGCTTCCAAAGCTTTGACAGTACAAATAGTATACATTTCAATTTTACACCAAAGAACTTACTGCAAAACTAATGGAAACACCTTAGGTTAACTTCCCACATGATTCTGAGATGACTGAAAGTTGTTTCATGCCTTTAGACATTAAGACAAAAAAGTTGTTATCTCAGTGCATACAATGCTTTGACGTAACAGTAGTATACACTTAAATTGTACTGAAAAGTCCTGACTGCAAACCTAATGGAAACACCTTTGGTTAACTTCCCTCATGATTATGAGCAGTTTGAAAGTTTTTTCATACCTCTATACATCAAGACAACAAAGTTGTTATCTCAGTGCATACAATGCTTTGTCAGTTCAAATAGTATACACATCAATTTCACACCAAAGTACTTAGTGCAAACCTAATGGAAACACCTTAGGTTAACTTCCCACATGATTCTGAGATGGCTGAAAGTTGTTTCATGCCTCTAGACATCAAGACAAAAAAGTTGTTATCTCAGTGCATACAATGCTTTGACAATACAAAGAGTATACATTTCAATTTTACACCAAAGTACTTACTGCAAACCTAATGGAAACACCTTAGGTTAACTTCCCACATGATTCTGAAATGTCTGCAAGTTGTTTCATGCCTCTGTACATAAAGACAAAAAAGTTGATTTCTCAGAGATTAGAGTGCTTTGACATTAAAAGTATTATAGATTTGAATTTTACACCAAAGTACTTAGTGCAAACCTAATGGAAACACCCTAGTTCAACTTCCCACATGATTATGAGTAGTTTGAAAGTAGTTTCATGCCTCTGCTCATCAAGACAAAAAAGTTCTTTTCTCAGTGCTTCCAAAGCTTTGACAATACAAATAGTATACATTTCAATTTTACACCAAAGAACTTACTGCAAAACTAATGGAAACACCTTAGGTTAACTTCCCACATGATTCTGAGATGACTGAAAGTTGTTTCATGCCTTTAGACATTAAGACAAAAAAGTTGTTATCTCAGTGCATACAATGCTTTGACGTAACAGTAGTATACACTTAAATTGTACTGAAAAGTCCTGACTGCAAACCTAATGGAAACACCTTTGGTTAACTTCCCTCATGATTATGAGCAGTTTGAAAGTTTTTTCATGCCTCTATACATCAAGACAACAAAGTTGTTATCTCAGTGCATACAATGCTTTGTCAGTACAAATAGTGTACACTTCAATTTTACACCAAAGTACTTAGTGCAAACCTAATGGAAACACCTTAGGTTAACTTCCCACATGATTCTGAGATGACTGAAAGTTGTTTCATGCCTCTAGACATCAAGACAAAAAAGTTGTTATCTCAGTGCATACAATGCTTTGACAAAACAAAGAGTATACATTTCAATTTTACACCAAAGTCCTTACTGCAAACCTAATGGAAACACCTAAGGTTAACTTCCCAGATGATTCTGAAATGTCTGCAAGTTGTTTCATGCCTCTGTACATAAAGACAAAAAAGTTGATTTCTCAGAGAATAGAGTGCTTTGACATTAAAAGTATTATACATTTGAATTTTACACCAAAGTACTTAGTGCAAACCTAATGGAAACACCTTAGGTTAACTTCCCACATGATTCTGAGATGACTGAAAGTTGTTTCATGCCTCTAGACATCAAGACAAAAAAGTTGTTATCTCAGTGCATACAATGCATTGACAATACAAAGAGTATACATTTCAATTTTACACCAAAGTACTTACTGCAAACCTAATGGAAACACCTTTGGTTAACTTCCCACATGATTATGAGCAGTTTGAAAGTTGTTTCACGCCTATATACATCAAGACAAAAAAGTTCTTTTCTCAGTGCTTCCAAAGCTTTGCAATACAAATAGTATACATTTCAATTTTACACCAAAGTACTTAGTGCAAACCTAATGGAAACACCTTAGGTTAACTTCCCACATGATTCTGAGATGACTGAAAGTTGTTTCATGCATTTAGACATTAAGACAAAAAAGTTGTTATCTCAGTGCATACAATGCTTTGACGTAACAGTAGTATACACTTAAATTGTACTGAAAAGTCCTGACTGCAAACCTAATGGAAACACCTTTGGTTAACTTCCTTCATGATTATGAGCAGTTTGAAAGTTTTTTCATGCCTCTATACATCAAGACAACAAAGTTGTTATCTCAGTGCATACAATGCTTTGTCAGTACAAATAGTGTACACTTCAATTTTACACCAAAGTACTTAGTGCAAACCTAATGGAAACACCTTAGGTTAACTTCCCACATGATTCTGAGATGACTGAAAGTTGTTTCATGCCTCTAGACATCAAGACAAAAAAGTTGTTATCTCAGTGCATACAATACTTTGACAAAACAAAGAGTATACATTTCAATTTTACACCAAAGTCCTTACTGCAAACCTAATGGAAACACCTAAGGTTAACTTCCCACATGATTCTGAAATGTCTGCAAGTTGTTTCATGCCTCTGTACATAAAGACAAAAAAGTTGATTTCTCAGAGAATAGAGTGCTTTGACATTAAAAGTATTATACATTTGAATTTTACACCAAAGTACTTAGTGCAAACCTAATGGAAACACCTTAGGTTAACTTCCCACATGATTCTGAATGACTGAAAGTTGTTTCATGCCTCTAGACATCAAGACAAAAAAGTTGTTATCTCAGTGCATACAATGCTTTGACAATACAAAGAGTATACATTTCAATTTTACACCAAAGTACTTACTGCAAACCTAATGGAAACACCTTAGGTTAACTTCCCACATGATTCTTAGATGACTGGAAGTTGTTTCATGCCTCTATACATCAAGACAACAAAGTTGTTATCTCAGTGCATACAATGCTTTGACAATACAAAGAGTATGCATTTCAATTTTAAACCAAAGTACTTACTGCAAACCTAATGGAAACACCTTTGGTTAACTTCCCACATGATTATGAGCAGTTTGAAAGTTGTTTCATGCCTATATACATCAAGACAAAAAAGTTCTTTTCTCAGTGCTTCCAAAGCTTTGCAATACAAATAGTATACATTTCAATTTTACACCAAAGTACTTAGTGCAAACCTAATGGAAACACCTTAGGTTAACTTCCCACATGATTCTGAGATGACTGAAAGTTGTTTCATGCCTCTAGACATCAGGACAAAAAAGTTGTTCTCTCAGTGCATACAATGCTTTGACAATACAAAGAGTATACATTTCAATTTTACACCAAAGTACTTACTGCAAACCTAATGGAAACACCTTAGCTTAACTTCCCACATGATTCTGAAATGTCTGCAAGTTGTTTCATGCCTCTGTACATAAAGACAAAAAAGTTGATTTCTCAGAGATTAGAGTGCTTTGACATTAAAAGTATTATAGATTTGAATTTTACACCAAAGTACTTAGTGCAAACCTAATGGAAACACCCTAGTTCAACTTCCCACATGATTATGAGTAGTTTGAAAGTAGTTTCATGCCTCTGCTCATCAAGACAAAAAAGTTCTTTTCTCAGTGCTTCCAAAGCTTTGACAATACAAATAGTATACATTTCAATTTTACACCAAAGAACTTACTGCAAAACTAATGGAAACACCTTAGGTTAACTTCCCACATGATTCTGAGATGACTGAAAGTTGTTTCATGCCTTTAGACATTAAGACAAAAAAGTTGTTATCTCAGTGCATACAATGCTTTGACGTAACAGTAGTATACACTTAAATTGTACTGAAAAGTCCTGACTGCAAACCTAATGGAAACACCTTTGGTTAACTTCCCTCATGATTATGAGCAGTTTGAAAGTTTTTTCATACCTCTATACATCAAGACAACAAAGTTGTTATCTCAGTGCATACAATGCTTTGTCAGTTCAAATAGTATACACATCAATTTCACACCAAAGTACTTAGTGCAAACCTAATGGAAACACCTTAGGTTAACTTCCCACATGATTCTGAGATGACTGAAAGTTGTTTCATGCCTCTAGACATCAAGACAAAAAAGTTGTTATCTCAGTGCATACAATGCTTTGACAATACAAAGAGTATACATTTCAATTTTACACCAAAGTACTTTCTGCAAACCTAATGGAAACACCTTAGGTTAACTTCCCACATGATTCTGAAATGTCTGCAAGTTGTTTCATGCCTCTGTACATAAAGACAAAAAAGTTGATTTCTCAGAGATTAGAGTGCTTTGACATTAAAAGTATTATAGATTTGAATTTTACACCAAAGTACTTAGTGCAAATCTAATGGAAACACCCTAGTTCAACTTCCCACATGATTATGAGTAGTTTGAAAGTAGTTTCATGCCTCTGCTCATCAAGACAAAAAAGTTCTTTTCTCAGTGCTTCCAAAGCTTTGACAATACAAATAGTATACATTTCAATTTTACACCAAAGAACTTACTGCAAAACTAATGGAAACACCTTAGGTTAACTTCCCACATGATTCTGAGATGACTGAAAGTTGTTTCATGCCTTTAGACATTAAGACAAAAAAGTTGTTATCTCAGTGCATACAATGCTTTGACGTAACAGTAGTATACACTTAAATTGTACTGAAAAGTCCTGACTGCAAACCTAATGGAAACACCTTTGGTTAACTTCCCTCATGATTATGAGCAGTTTGAAAGTTTTTTCATGCCTCTATACATCAAGACAACAAAGTTGTTATCTCAGTGCATACAATGCTTTGTCAGTACAAATAGTGTACACTTCAATTTTACACCAAAGTACTTAGTGCAAACCTAATGGAAACACCTTAGGTTAACTTCCCACATGATTCTGAGATGACTGAAAGTTGTTTCATGCCTCTAGACATCAAGACAAAAAAGTTGTTATCTCAGTGCATACAATGCTTTGACAAAACAAAGAGTATACATTTCAATTTTACACCAAAGTCCTTACTGCAAACCTAATGGAAACACCTAAGGTTAACTTCCCACATGATTCTGAGATGACTGAAAGTTGTTTCATGCCTCTAGACATCAAGACAAAAAAGTTGTTATCTCAGTGCTTCCAAAGCTTTGCAATACAAATAGTATACATTTCAATTTTACACCAAAGTACTTAGTGCAAACCTAATGGAAACACCTTAGGTTAACTTCCCACATGATTCTGAGATGACTGAAAGTTGTTTCATGCCTCTAGACATCAGGACAAAAAAGTTGTTCTCTCAGTGCATACAATGCTTTGACAATACAAAGAGTATACATTTCAATTTTACACCAAAGTACTTACTGCAAACCTAATGGAAACACCTTAGCTTAACTTCCCACATGATTCTGAAATGTCTGCAAGTTGTTTCATGCCTCTGTACATAAAGACAAAAAAGTTGATTTCTCAGAGATTAGAGTGCTTTGACATTAAAAGTATTATAGATTTGAATTTTACACCAAAGTACTTAGTGCAAACCTAATGGAAACACCCTAGTTCAACTTCCCACATGATTATGAGTAGTTTGAAAGTAGTTTCATGCCTCTGCTCATCAAGACAAAAAAGTTCTTTTCTCAGTGCTTCCAAAGCTTTGACAGTACAAATAGTATACATTTCAATTTTACACCAAAGAACTTACTGCAAAACTAATGGAAACACCTTAGGTTAACTTCCCACATGATTCTGAGATGACTGAAAGTTGTTTCATGCCTTTAGACATTAAGACAAAAAAGTTGTTATCTCAGTGCATACAATGCTTTGACGTAACAGTAGTATACACTTAAATTGTACTGAAAAGTCCTGACTGCAAACCTAATGGAAACACCTTTGGTTAACTTCCCTCATGATTATGAGCAGTTTGAAAGTTTTTTCATACCTCTATACATCAAGACAACAAAGTTGTTATCTCAGTGCATACAATGCTTTGTCAGTTCAAATAGTATACACATCAATTTCACACCAAAGTACTTAGTGCAAACCTAATGGAAACACCTTAGGTTAACTTCCCACATGATTCTGAGATGACTGAAAGTTGTTTCATGCCTCTAGACATCAAGACAAAAAAGTTGTTATCTCAGTGCATACAATGCTTTGACAATACAAAGAGTATACATTTCAATTTTACACCAAAGTACTTACTGCAAACCTAATGGAAACACCTTAGGTTAACTTCCCACATGATTCTGAAATGTCTGCAAGTTGTTTCATGCCTCTGTACATAAAGACAAAAAAGTTGATTTCTCAGAGATTAGAGTGCTTTGACATTAAAAGTATTATAGATTTGAATTTTACACCAAAGTACTTAGTGCAAACCTAATGGAAACACCTTAGTTCAACTTCCCACATGATTATGAGTAGTTTGAAAGTAGTTTCATGCCTCTGCTCATCAAGACAAAAAAGTTCTTTTCTCAGTGCTTCCAAAGCTTTGACAATACAAATAGTATACATTTCAATTTTACACCAAAGAACTTACTGCAAAACTAATGGAAACACCTTAGGTTAACTTCCCACATGATTCTGAGATGACTGAAAGTTGTTTCATGCCTTTAGACATTAAGACAAAAAAGTTGTTATCTCAGTGCATACAATGCTTTGACGTAACAGTAGTATACACTTAAATTGTACTGAAAAGTCCTGACTGCAAACCTAATGGAAACACCTTTGGTTAACTTCCCTCATGATTATGAGCAGTTTGAAAGTTTTTTCATGCCTCTATACATCAAGACAACAAAGTTGTTATCTCAGTGCATACAATGCTTTGTCAGTACAAATAGTGTACACTTCAATTTTACACCAAAGTACTTAGTGCAAACCTAATGGAAACACCTTAGGTTAACTTCCCACATGATTCTGAGATGACTGAAAGTTGTTTCATGCCTCTAGACATCAAGACAAAAAAGTTGTTATCTCAGTGCATACAATGCTTTGACAAAACAAAGAGTATACATTTCAATTTTACACCAAAGTCCTTACTGCAAACCTAATGGAAACACCTAAGGTTAACTTCCCAGATGATTCTGAAATGTCTGCAAGTTGTTTCATGCCTCTGTACATAAAGACAAAAAAGTTGATTTCTCAGAGAATAGAGTGCTTTGACATTAAAAGTATTATACATTTGAATTTTACACCAAAGTACTTAGTGCAAACCTAATGGAAACACCTTAGGTTAACTTCCCACATGATTCTGAGATGACTGAAAGTTGTTTCATGCCTCTAGACATCAAGACAAAAAAGTTGTTATCTCAGTGCATACAATGCATTGACAATACAAAGAGTATACATTTCAATTTTACACCAAAGTACTTACTGCAAACCTAATGGAAACACCTTTGGTTAACTTCCCACATGATTATGAGCAGTTTGAAAGTTGTTTCACGCCTATATACATCAAGACAAAAAAGTTCTTTTCTCAGTGCTTCCAAAGCTTTGCAATACAAATAGTATACATTTCAATTTTACACCAAAGTACTTAGTGCAAACCTAATGGAAACACCTTAGGTTAACTTCCCACATGATTCTGAGATGACTGAAAGTTGTTTCATGCATTTAGACATTAAGACAAAAAAGTTGTTATCTCAGTGCATACAATGCTTTGACGTAACAGTAGTATACACTTAAATTGTACTGAAAAGTCCTGACTGCAAACCTAATGGAAACACCTTTGGTTAACTTCCTTCATGATTATGAGCAGTTTGAAAGTTTTTTCATGCCTCTATACATCAAGACAACAAAGTTGTTATCTCAGTGCATACAATGCTTTGTCAGTACAAATAGTGTACACTTCAATTTTACACCAAAGTACTTAGTGCAAACCTAATGGAAACACCTTAGGTTAACTTCCCACATGATTCTGAGATGACTGAAAGTTGTTTCATGCCTCTAGACATCAAGACAAAAAAGTTGTTATCTCAGTGCATACAATACTTTGACAAAACAAAGAGTATACATTTCAATTTTACACCAAAGTCCTTACTGCAAACCTAATGGAAACACCTAAGGTTAACTTCCCACATGATTCTGAAATGTCTGCAAGTTGTTTCATGCCTCTGTACATAAAGACAAAAAAGTTGATTTCTCAGAGAATAGAGTGCTTTGACATTAAAAGTATTATACATTTGAATTTTACACCAAAGTACTTAGTGCAAACCTAATGGAAACACCTTAGGTTAACTTCCCACATGATTCTGAATGACTGAAAGTTGTTTCATGCCTCTAGACATCAAGACAAAAAAGTTGTTATCTCAGTGCATACAATGCTTTGACAATACAAAGAGTATACATTTCAATTTTACACCAAAGTACTTACTGCAAACCTAATGGAAACACCTTAGGTTAACTTCCCACATGATTCTTAGATGACTGGAAGTTGTTTCATGCCTCTATACATCAAGACAACAAAGTTGTTATCTCAGTGCATACAATGCTTTGACAATACAAAGAGTATGCATTTCAATTTTAAACCAAAGTACTTACTGCAAACCTAATGGAAACACCTTTGGTTAACTTCCCACATGATTATGAGCAGTTTGAAAGTTGTTTCATGCCTATATACATCAAGACAAAAAAGTTCTTTTCTCAGTGCTTCCAAAGCTTTGCAATACAAATAGTATACATGTCAATTTTACACCAAAGTACTTAGTGCAAACCTAATGGAAACACCTTAGGTTAACTTCCCACATGATTCTGAGATGATTGAAAGTTGTTTCATGCCTCTAGACATCAGGACAAAAAAGTTGTTCTCTCAGTGCATACAATGCTTTGACAATACAAAGAGTATACATTTCAATTTTACACCAAAGTACTTACTGCAAACCTAATGGAAACACCTTAGCTTAACTTCCCACATGATTCTGAAATGTCTGCAAGTTGTTTCATGCCTCTGTACATAAAGACAAAAAAGTTGATTTCTCAGAGATTAGAGTGCTTTGACATTAAAAGTATTATAGATTTGAATTTTACACCAAAGTACTTAGTGCAAACCTAATGGAAACACCCTAGTTCAACTTCCCACATGATTATGAGTAGTTTGAAAGTAGTTTCATGCCTCTGCTCATCAAGACAAAAAAGTTCTTTTCTCAGTGCTTCCAAAGCTTTGACAATACAAATAGTATACATTTCAATTTTACACCAAAGAACTTACTGCAAAACTAATGGAAACACCTTAGGTTAACTTCCCACATGATTCTGAGATGACTGAAAGTTGTTTCATGCCTTTAGACATTAAGACAAAAAAGTTGTTATCTCAGTGCATACAATGCTTTGACGTAACAGTAATATACACTTAAATTGTACTGAAAAGTCCTGACTGCAAACCTAATGGAAACACCTTTGGTTAACTTCCCTCATGATTATGAGCAGTTTGAAAGTTTTTTCATACCTCTATACATCAAGACAACAAAGTTGTTATCTCAGTGCATACAATGCTTTGTCAGTTCAAATAGTATACACATCAATTTCACACCAAAGTACTTAGTGCAAACCTAATGGAAACACCTTAGGTTAACTTCCCACATGATTCTGAGATGACTGAAAGTTGTTTCATGCCTCTAGACATCAAGACAAAAAAGTTGTTATCTCAGTGCATACAATGCTTTGACAATACAAAGAGTATACATTTCAATTTTACACCAAAGTACTTACTGCAAACCTAATGGAAACACCTAAGGTTAACTTCCCACATGATTCTGAAATGTCTGCAAGTTGTTTCATGCCCCTGTACATAAAGACAAAAAAGTTGATTTCTCAGAGAATAGAGTGCTTTGACATTAAAAGTATTATACATTTGAATTTTACACAAAAGTACTTAGTGCAAACCTAATGGAAACACCTTAGGTTAACTTCCCACATGATTCTGAGATGACTGAAAGTTGTTTCATGCCTCTAGACATCAAGACAAAAAAGTTGTTATCTCAGTGCATACAATGCTTTGACAATACAAAGAGTATACATTTCAATTTTACACCAAAGTACTTACTGCAAACCTAATGGAAACACCTTAGGTTAACTTCCCACATGATTCTGAGATGACTGAAAGTTGTTTCATGCCTCTATACATCAAGACAACAAAGTTGTTATCTCAGTGCATACAATGCTTTGACAATACAAAGAGTATGCATTTCAATTTTAAACCAAAGTACTTACTGCAAACCTAATGGAAACACCTTTGGTTAACTTCCCACATGATTATGAGCAGTTTGAAAGTTGTTTCATGCCTATATACATCAAGACAAAAAAGTTCTTTTCTCAGTGCTTCCAATGCTTTGACAATACAAATAGTATACATTTCAATTTTACACCAAAGAACTTACTGCAAAACTAATGGAAACACCTTAGGTTAACTTCCCACATGATTCTGAGATGACTGAAAGTTGTTTCATGCCTTTAGACATTAAGACAAAAAAGTTGTTATCTCAGTGCATACAATGCTTTGACGTAACAGTAGTATACACTTAAATTGTACTGAAAAGTCCTGACTGCAAACCTAATGGAAACACCTTTGGTTAACTTCCCTCATGATTATGAGCAGTTTGAAAGTTTTTTCATGCCTCTATACATCAAGACAACAAAGTTGTTATCTCAGGGCATACAATGCTTTGTCAGTACAAATAGTGTACACTTCAATTTTAAACCAAAGTACTTACTGCAAACCTAATGGAAACACCTTTGGTTAACTTCCCACATGATTATGAGCAGTTTGAAAGTTGTTTCATGCCTATATACATCAAGACCAAAAAGTTCTTTTCTCAGTGCTTCCAAAGCTTTGCAAAACAAATAGTATACATTTCAATTTTACACCAAAGTACTGACTGCAAACCTAATGGAAACACCTTAGGTTAACTTCCCACATGATTCTGAAATGTCTGCAAGTTGTTTCATGCCTCTGTACATAAAGACAAAAAAGTTGATTTCTCAGAGATTAGAGTGCTTTGACATTAAATGTATTATAGATTTGAATTTTACACCAAAGTACTTAGAGCAAACCTAATGGAAACACCCTAGTTCAACTTCCCACATGATTATGAGTAGTTTGAAAGTAGTTTCATGCCGCTGCTCATCAAGACAAAAAAGTTCTTTTCTCAGTGCTTCCAATGCTTTGACAATACAAATAGTATACATTTCAATTTTACACCAAAGAACTTACTGCAAAACTAATGGAAACACCTTAGGTTAACTTCCCACATGATTCTGAGATGACTGAAAGTTGTTTCATGCCTTTAGACATTAAGACAAAAAAGTTGTTATCTCAGTGCATACAATGCTTTGACGTAACAGTAGTATACACTTAAATTGTACTGAAAAGTCCTGACTGCAAACCTAATGGAAACACCTTTGGTTAACTTCCCTCATGATTATGAGCAGTTTGAAAGTTTTTTCATGCCTCTCTACATCAAGACAACAAAGTTGTTATCTCAGTGCATACAATGCTTTGTCAGTACAAATAGTGTACACTTCAATTTTACACCAAAGTACTTAGTGCAAACCTAATGGAAACACCTTAGGTTAACTTCCCACATGATTCTGAGATGACTGAAAGTTGTTTCATGCCTCTAGACATCAGGACAAAAAAGTTGTTCTCTCAGTGCATACAATGCTTTGACAATACAAAGAGTATACATTTCAATTTTACACCAAAGTACTTACTGCAAACCTAATGGAAACACCTTAGGTTAACTTCCCACATGATTCTGAAATGTATGCAAGTTGTTTCATGCCTCTGTACATAAAGACAAAAAAGTTGATTTCTCAGAGATTAGAGTGCTTTGACATTAAAAGTACTATAGATTTGAATTTTACACCAAAGTACTTAGTGCAAACCTAATGGAAACACCCTAGTTCAACTTCCCACATGATTATGAGTAGTTTGAAAGTAGTTTCATGCCTCTGCTCATCAAGACAAAAAAGTTCTTTTCTCAGTGCTTCCAAAGCTTTGACAATACAAATAGTATACATTTCAATTTTACACCAAAGAACTTACTGCAAAACTAATGGAAACACCTTAGGTTAACTTCCCACATGATTCTGAGATGACTGAAAGTTGTTTCATGCCTTTAGACATTAAGACAAAAAAGTTGTTATCTCAGTGCATACAATGCTTTGACGTAACAGTAGTATACACTTAAATTGTACTGAAAAGTCCTGACTGCAAACCTAATGGAAACACCTTTGGTTAACTTCCCTCATGATTATGAGCAGTTTGAAAGTTTTTTCATGCCTCTATACATCAAGACAACAAAGTTGTTATCTCAGTGCATACAATGCTTTGTCAGTACAAATAGTGTACACTTCAATTTTACACCAAAGTACTTAGTGCAAACCTAATGGAAACACCTTAGGTTAACTTCCCACATGATTCTGAGATGACTGAAAGTTGTTTCATGCCTCTAGACATCAAGACAAAAAAGTTGTTATCTCAGTGCATACAATGCTTTGACAATACAAAGAGTATACATTTCAATTTTACACCAAAGTCCTTACTGCAAACCTCTTGGAAACACCTAAGGTTAACTTCCCACATGATTCTGAAATGTCTGCAAGTTGTTTCATGCCTCTGTACATAAAGACAAAAAAGTTGATTTCTCAGAGAATAGAGTGCTTTGACATTAAAAGTATTATAGATTTGAATTTTACACCAAAGTACTTAGTGCAAACCTAATGGAAACACCCTAGTTCAACTTCCCACATGATTATGAGTAGTTTGAAAGTAGTTTCATGCCTCTGTTCATCAAGACAAAAAAGTTCTTTTCTCAGTGCTTCCAATGCTTTGACAATACAAATAGTATACATTTCAATTTTACACCAAAGAACTTACTGCAAAACTAATGGAAACACCTTAGGTTAACTTCCCACATGATTCTGAGATGACTGAAAGTTGTTTCATGCCTTTAGACATTAAGACAAAAAAGTTGTTATCTCAGTGCACACAATGCTTTGACGTAACAGTAGTATACACTTAAATTGTACTGAAAAGTCCTGACTGCAAACCTAATGGAAACACCTTTGGTTAACTTCCCTCATGATTATGAGCAGTTTGAAAGTTTTTTCATACCTCTATACATCAAGACAACAAAGTTGTTATCTCAGTGCATACAATGCTTTGTTAGTACAAATAGTATACACTTCAATTTTACACCAAAGTACTTAGTGCAAACCTAATGGAAACACCTTAGGTTAACTTCCCACATGATTCTGAGATGACTGAAAGTTGTTTCATGCCTCTAGACATCAAGACAAAAAAGTTGTTATCTCAGTGCATACAATGCTTTGACAATACAAAGAGTATACATTTCAATTTTACACCAAAGTACTTACTGCAAACCTAATGGAAACACCTAAGGTTAACTTCCCACATGATTCTGAAATGTCTGCAAGTTGTTTCATGCCCCTGTACATAAAGACAAAAAAGTTGATTTCTCAGAGAATAGAGTGCTTTGACATTAAAGGTATTATACATTTGAATTTTACACCAAAGTACTTAGTGCAAACCTAATGGAAACACCTTAGGTTAACTTCCCACATGATTCTGAGATGACTGAAAGTTGTTTCATGCCTCTAGACATCAAGACAAAAAAGTTGTTATCTCAGTGCATACAATGCTTTGACAATACAAAGAGTATACATTTCAATTTTACACCAAAGTACTTACCGCAAACCTAAGGGAAACACCTTAGGTTAACTTCCCACATGATTCTGAGATGACTGAAAGTTGTTTCATGCCTCTATACATCAAGACAACAAAGTTGTTATCTCAGTGCATACAATGCTTTGACAATACAAAGAGTATGCATTTCAATTTTAAACCAAAGTACTTACTGCAAACCTAATGGAAACACCTTTGGTTAACTTCCCACATGATTATGAGCAGTTTGAAAGTTGTTTCATGCCTATATACATCAAGACAAAAAAGTTCTTTTCTCAGTGCTTCCAAAGCTTTGCAATACAAATAGTATACATTTCAATTTTACACCAAAGTACTTAGTGCAAACCTAATGGAAACACCTTAGGTTAACTTCCCACATGATTCTGAGATGACTGAAAGTTGTTTCATGCCTCTAGACATCAGGACAAAAAAGTTGTTCTCTCAGTGCATACAATGCTTTGACGTAAAAGTAGTATACACTTAAATTGTACTGAAAAGTCCTGACTGCAAACCTAATGGAAACACCTTTGGTTAACTTCCTTCATGATTATGAGCAGTTTGAAAGTTTTTTCATGCCTCTATACATCAAGACAACAAAGTTGTTATCTCAGTGCATACAATGCTTTGTCAGTACAAATAGTGTACACTTCAATTTTACACCAAAGTACTTAGTGCAAACCTAATGGAAACACCTTAGGTTAACTTCCCACATGATTCTGAGATGACTGAAAGTTGTTTCATGCCTCTAGACATCAAGACAAAAAAGTTGTTATCTCAGTGCATACAATGCTTTGACAAAACAAAGAGTATACATTTCAATTTTACACCAAAGTCCTTACTGCAAACCTAATGGAAACACCTAAGGTTAACTTCCCACATGATTCTGAAATGTCTGCAAGTTGTTTCATGCCTCTGTACATAAAGACAAAAAAGTTGATTTCTCAGAGAATAGAGTGCTTTGACATTAAAAGTATTATACATTTGAATTTTACACCAAAGTACTTAGTGCAAACCTAATGGAAACACCTTAGGTTAACTTCCCACATGATTCTGAGATGACTGAAAGTTGTTTCATGCCTCTAGACATCAAGACAAAAAAGCTGTTATCTCAGTGCATACAATGCTTTGACAATACAAAGAGTATACATTTCAATTTTACACCAAAGTACTTACTGCAAACCTAATGGAAACACCTTAGGTTAACTTCCCACATGATTCTTAGATGACTGGAAGTTGTTTCATGCCTCTATACATCAAGACAACAAAGTTGTTATCTCAGTGCATACAATGCTTTGACGTAACAGTAGTATACACTTAAATTGTACTGAAAAGTCCTGACTGCAAACCTAATGGAAACACCTTTGGTTAACTTCCCTCATGATTATGAGCAGTTTGAAAGTTTTTTCATGCCTCTATACATCAAGACAACAAAGTTGTTATCTCAGTGCATACAATGCTTTGTCAGTACAAATAGTGTACACTTCAATTTTACACCAAAGTACTTAGTGCAAACCTAATGGAAACACCTTAGGTTAACTTCCCACATGATTCTGAGATGACTGAAAGTTGTTTCATGCCTCTAGACATCAAGACAAAAAAGTTGTTATCTCAGTGCATACAATGCTTTGACAAAACAAAGAGTATACATTTCAATTTTACACCAAAGTCCTTACTGCAAACCTAATGGAAACACCTAAGGTTAACTTCCCAGATGATTCTGAAATGTCTGCAAGTTGTTTCATGCCTCTGTACATAAAGACAAAAAAGTTGATTTCTCAGAGAATAGAGTGCTTTGACATTAAAAGTATTATACATTTGAATTTTACACCAAAGTACTTAGTGCAAACCTAATGGAAACACCTTAGGTTAACTTCCCACATGATTCTGAGATGACTGAAAGTTGTTTCATGCCTCTAGACATCAAGACAAAAAAGTTGTTATCTCAGTGCATACAATGCATTGACAATACAAAGAGTATACATTTCAATTTTACACCAAAGTACTTACTGCAAACCTAATGGAAACACCTTTGGTTAACTTCCCACATGATTATGAGCAGTTTGAAAGTTGTTTCACGCCTATATACATCAAGACAAAAAAGTTCTTTTCTCAGTGCTTCCAAAGCTTTGCAATACAAATAGTATACATTTCAATTTTACACCAAAGTACTTAGTGCAAACCTAATGGAAACACCTTAGGTTAACTTCCCACATGATTCTGAGATGACTGAAAGTTGTTTCATGCATTTAGACATTAAGACAAAAAAGTTGTTATCTCAGTGCATACAATGCTTTGACGTAACAGTAGTATACACTTAAATTGTACTGAAAAGTCCTGACTGCAAACCTAATGGAAACACCTTTGGTTAACTTCCTTCATGATTATGAGCAGTTTGAAAGTTTTTTCATGCCTCTATACATCAAGACAACAAAGTTGTTATCTCAGTGCATACAATGCTTTGTCAGTACAAATAGTGTACACTTCAATTTTACACCAAAGTACTTAGTGCAAACCTAATGGAAACACCTTAGGTTAACTTCCCACATGATTCTGAGATGACTGAAAGTTGTTTCATGCCTCTAGACATCAAGACAAAAAAGTTGTTATCTCAGTGCATACAATACTTTGACAAAACAAAGAGTATACATTTCAATTTTACACCAAAGTCCTTACTGCAAACCTAATGGAAACACCTAAGGTTAACTTCCCACATGATTCTGAAATGTCTGCAAGTTGTTTCATGCCTCTGTACATAAAGACAAAAAAGTTGATTTCTCAGAGAATAGAGTGCTTTGACATTAAAAGTATTATACATTTGAATTTTACACCAAAGTACTTAGTGCAAACCTAATGGAAACACCTTAGGTTAACTTCCCACATGATTCTGAATGACTGAAAGTTGTTTCATGCCTCTAGACATCAAGACAAAAAAGTTGTTATCTCAGTGCATACAATGCTTTGACAATACAAAGAGTATACATTTCAATTTTACACCAAAGTACTTACTGCAAACCTAATGGAAACACCTTAGGTTAACTTCCCACATGATTCTTAGATGACTGGAAGTTGTTTCATGCCTCTATACATCAAGACAACAAAGTTGTTATCTCAGTGCATACAATGCTTTGACAATACAAAGAGTATGCATTTCAATTTTAAACCAAAGTACTTACTGCAAACCTAATGGAAACACCTTTGGTTAACTTCCCACATGATTATGAGCAGTTTGAAAGTTGTTTCATGCCTATATACATCAAGACAAAAAAGTTCTTTTCTCAGTGCTTCCAAAGCTTTGCAATACAAATAGTATACATTTCAATTTACACCAAAGTACTTAGTGCAAACCTAATGGAAACACCTTAGGTTAACTTCCCACATGATTCTGAGATGATTGAAAGTTGTTTCATGCCTCTAGACATCAGGACAAAAAAGTTGTTCTCTCAGTGCATACAATGCTTTGACAATACAAAGAGTATACATTTCAATTTTACACCAAAGTACTTACTGCAAACCTAATGGAAACACCTTAGCTTAACTTCCCACATGATTCTGAAATGTCTGCAAGTTGTTTCATGCCTCTGTACATAAAGACAAAAAGTTGATTTCTCAGAGATTAGAGTGCTTTGACATTAAAAGTATTATAGATTTGAATTTTACACCAAAGTACTTAGTGCAAACCTAATGGAAACACCCTAGTTCAACTTCCCACATGATTATGAGTAGTTTGAAAGTAGTTTCATGCCTCTGCTCATCAAGACAAAAAAGTTCTTTTCTCAGTGCTTCCAAAGCTTTGACAATACAAATAGTATACATTTCAATTTTACACCAAAGAACTTACTGCAAAACTAATGGAAACACCTTAGGTTAACTTCCCACATGATTCTGAGATGACTGAAAGTTGTTTCATGCCTTTAGACATTAAGACAAAAAAGTTGTTATCTCAGTGCATACAATGCTTTGACGTAACAGTAATATACACTTAAATTGTACTGAAAAGTCCTGACTGCAAACCTAATGGAAACACCTTTGGTTAACTTCCCTCATGATTATGAGCAGTTTGAAAGTTTTTTCATACCTCTATACATCAAGACAACAAAGTTGTTATCTCAGTGCATACAATGCTTTGTCAGTTCAAATAGTATACACATCAATTTCACACCAAAGTACTTAGTGCAAACCTAATGGAAACACCTTAGGTTAACTTCCCACATGATTCTGAGATGACTGAAAGTTGTTTCATGCCTCTAGACATCAAGACAAAAAAGTTGTTATCTCAGTGCATACAATGCTTTGACAATACAAAGAGTATACATTTCAATTTTACACCAAAGTACTTACTGCAAACCTAATGGAAACACCTAAGGTTAACTTCCCACATGATTCTGAAATGTCTGCAAGTTGTTTCATGCCCCTGTACATAAAGACAAAAAAGTTGATTTCTCAGAGAATAGAGTGCTTTGACATTAAAAGTATTATACATTTGAATTTTACACAAAAGTACTTAGTGCAAACCTAATGGAAACACCTTAGGTTAACTTCCCACATGATTCTGAGATGACTGAAAGTTGTTTCATGCCTCTAGACATCAAGACAAAAAAGTTGTTATCTCAGTGCATACAATGCTTTGACAATACAAAGAGTATACATTTCAATTTTACACCAAAGTACTTACTGCAAACCTAATGGAAACACCTTAGGTTAACTTCCCACATGATTCTGAGATGACTGAAAGTTGTTTCATGCCTCTATACATCAAGACAACAAAGTTGTTATCTCAGTGCATACAATGCTTTGACAATACAAAGAGTATGCATTTCAATTTTAAACCAAAGTACTTACTGCAAACCTAATGGAAACACCTTTGGTTAACTTCCCACATGATTATGAGCAGTTTGAAAGTTGTTTCATGCCTATATACATCAAGACAAAAAAGTTCTTTTCTCAGTGCTTCCAATGCTTTGACAATACAAATAGTATACATTTCAATTTTACACCAAAGAACTTACTGCAAAACTAATGGAAACACCTTAGGTTAACTTCCCACATGATTCTGAGATGACTGAAAGTTGTTTCATGCC